>NC_058027.1:22973756-23273756 GCF_019176455.1 Solea senegalensis | reverse complement strand
ATCAAGTTGTCACATTGTGAAATGACAGTGGTGTTTAATTTTATTGTGGAGTTTACCCACAAAGATTCGTTTCTCTATTAATAACAAGCATGACGACACTGTTGTACTTTGTGTCATGGTGAAAGTTGGGAAAAAAAACCCCTCTTTCATGTACAAGGGCAAAAAAACCCACATCGAAACTTAACTCGGAAACTGAAACACTGTTGATCTCTCCTGTAGTAAAAAAAAAAGAAGAGCCAAACAGACAGACAGACAGTTCCCCATCTTCTATTACAACAAAATCTAATCGGTATAATTATTATGTGTAATTATTCTTCAAGACTTAGTGCAGGCTGCCACAGGTGGGGAGGATGTTGATGTCCCTTCATCATCATCATCAGCCCGAGGACAGAGAAACCTGACGTCCACAAAATGAGTCACACAAGCGTCGGTAATCCCCATCTTGTGCCGACATAGAGTCAAATGTCAGTGGAGAGGAACACAAGCCCGTATTTTGCACTTGTCAGTCAAAAACACTAACACCCCGATGAGACTTCTTTAAGGATCTCACTGAGTGAGTTTGTCACAATTTCTGAATTCTTTCCCAACAACTTACGCTGTGTCAAAGTTACACAGAAGACGCTCAACACAACAAAGTACACACATACCTTTCCCGTTATGTAAGGCGAGGCAGGAGATAACAAGGAGCAGGAGCAGTTTCATCCTCCGACGAGTGTTTGTTGAAGAATATTAACAAAGATGAAGCCTCTTTCTCTATCTCGCTGTAAGTGTGTGTGGTGTGAGAGAGTGCGCGCGCGCTTGAAGAGTGTGTTACAGAGTAACGTGTGAAGTGTCTTTAAGTCAAAGTGCTGAAGGAGCTCAGCCCCTCTGACTGAGTGCGTCATTGTTTCCTGCAGCAGAGCAGACTTCTTCTTCTTCTGCTGCTGCTGCTGCTGCTGAACACCGACAAACTCTCACATCAACATTCTCGCTGGAAACTTTTGCATTAGCCACCACACACAATATCACATTTCATGTTTGCGTAATACGACACACTGGAGCTGAGGAAATACCAGAGGATTCAAACAGTCTCTGTGCTGATAACGACCGAGGAAGAGGTGGAGGTGATACCATATCCAAATATTGTCATACAGAATGGCAGTGTGGTAGAAAGTACCTAAAAGCACCTAAAAGTAACTTACCAGAAAATGTCCCTTTTCTAAAATAATATTACTTGACATTATATGACATCTACTGTACTTATGTATCGAAAGTAATGTTCTGATATAAAATGTACTTTATTTAAAACGAAAAGTATTTTTTTTTGAATGAGCAGTTAGAATTGAGCCATGGTCGCTCAGTGGTAGTGTGAGGTTGTGCGTTTAATTCCTGCCTCTCCTAGTCTATATGTGTCCTTGAGCAAGACACTTAAGCTCATGTTGCAGTGTGTGAATGGGTGAATGACAAAACTGTAGTGTAAAGCAGCTCATCAAGACTAGAATAGCACTTTATAAATACAGACCATACATATTTGTTTGATTATAGGACTACGGGTGGAAACTAGCATTGTGCTATATCCGGCATATTTACTGCAACTTATTGTATGCTCATTAATATGCACTTTCCTGTCTGAATAAACATGAATTAATTAGATCAAATTCCATCATGATATCGAAATAAAAATGTTGGTGATGAAAAATGTATAGACATCTTCAAAATAAAAGTGTCTGCGTTGATATGGAACAATATATACTTACTATATACACTAAAAATGTATTTATGATGGGAAATTCACTCAAAAAAACAGAAATACAGAAATAGCTTCCTTATAACTTGACAAGTGGCAGGAACTTCATAACAACTTTAAGGACACTGCATCACTTCTCTCCACTAGAAATACACTCATTTATATAATATTTTTTATATTAGGGGTCACATATAAATGACACTCTAGAGGTTACTTTAGTGTGCGTCATGTGACTCACGAGGGCACTTAAGATTACCGGATTTGTGCAAAATCGAGACTTGGTGAAAAATTCATGATATCAGATACCTAGACTAAATGAATCAACCCCAGTACATCTGTGTGTGTGCGTTCTTGTACGGGTATCTTTAGGAGGAGCAAAAAACGGGTCCCACATTCTGTTCCTGCTTAAAATGGCTTTTTGAGGGTTAATTCAGATTCAGACAACTTTATTGATCCCCAAAGGACAATTCATTTGCAGCTCAGCACATCTGCGTTACATTCAGCCGACCTGAACAATTTAATAATAGTCAACACCAACGAATTGACAGACAATGAAGTCATGGTTCATTAAATGATAATGTTTAGGATTAAAAGTGCTATTTTTAATGTATCTGAGTTCAGCAGCCTGATCGCTGAAGGAATAAAATAATTTCAAAAGTATTACACCGGGTTGCATGGTACCGGCGACCTGAAGGCATCACCTCAAACTCATCAGCCACGATGTGCTGACGATGGAGGTGATCAGATCTCGAGACTTGTTTTTGGGGGTTTGAATTGGGTTTTACGTTGGGATTAGGGTCAGGCATTTAGTTGTGATAGATAAGATTAGGGTAATTATGAGTGAGTGTCCTCACTACAAATGCTGCCCAAGCATGCGTGTATGTGTGTGTGTTTCTGTAGTGTAATTTAAGACTGCTGGTAAACACAGACTGAGACATTTCAAGTGTCGACATGTGCTGTACGTCTTGACGCCTCGGGCAGCTAAAGCAGATTATTAAGATCAACTGCTATGATAATGAAACATTTGAGCTATTAGTTTGGATGTTGCTGCTGCTGCTGAGGAAGACGAATTAAAAAAAAATAAATGCAACACATGTCGCAACAATTTGATGATGTGGTCCTACGCATGTGCATGTGATTGTAGGGAAGTTTAAATGATGGGCTGGATATCTGAAGAAAGGGGGAAGTCTGTCTGGCAGATAGCATCAATGGTCTTCTTCCCTGACTCTGCACCTTAAATCTGAGCCAGGTGCTGGCTCTGAAGTCTTCTTTATGCGAGGAAGAATTTGAATTTTGGATGAGGAAAGAGAGTATTCACCACTGTTATGTTGACGTTTTTTGCATCCAGTGTAGATGTACCATGTATCATCACATACACTGCTTCAGGGATCATCGGTGTGGGCAGGCAGGATGCTGGGTAAATCCTGGACAGGTCATCAGCCTATACAGAAACAATCATCCACATTATTCACACAATAGCGAGTAGTGGCTGTTCAGTATATTCTCATTTCCTGTTTGGCTTCAGGAATAACCCAGGTGACCTCACCCATTTTTTTTATACATGGGTACATATATGTATATATATATATATATATATATATATATATATATATATATATATATATATATATATATATATATATATATATATATATGTATATATATATATACATACAATCTACAGTCACTACGCTGTGTTACTTCAGTGCTTTTTTACATTCATTTCTTTCCATATGTGTTGTTGACGTGTGTTGTGATGTGTGTGTGTGTGTGTGTGTGTGGCCTTGTTTCTAGCTGTTTGACCTCTCGGCATGTGAGTGACTTCTCTTCCTTATGGGGACAAAAATCAAGTCCCCATAATGTAAATTAGTGCATTTTAAGGTAAAGACATGTTTTAAAGGCAGAGGTCAGGGTTTGGGTCATGGTTAGGTTTAGGCCAGTAGTAATTAGGGTTAATGTTAGAGTAAGTCTCCAGGAAATGAATGTTAGTCAAATGTAATGTCCTCTGAAGTGATGGAAACCAGTTTGTGTGTGTGTGTGTTACTGGCAGCACTGTGTCAAATATTGTTATGTTATGTTCTGGTTCATGTACTCTGTAGGCTGAATACTGTGTTACCCCCCCGTCTGTCTCTCTCTGATAGTCATCATTATAATGTCTTTCACATTTTACATTCAGATTATATGTAAAATATAATCTGAATACATATATATATATGTATGGAGAGAGAGAGAGAGAGAGAGTTGACACATCAAATCATAATAATTCTGAGGAAGTGGTAACATCAGTTCCTATCATCATCCTCATCATTCTTCAGGAAATGACACATTAGTCAGCCTAACCCCGCCTCCACACGCACAAACTTGTCTTCATATCGTAGTGAGGACAACTCATAGACTTAATGCAGTCCCAAGCCCCTTACCCTAACCTTGACTGTCACAACTAAGGGCCTAACCCTAACCTGAACCCAAATCTAACCCTTAAACCTTTTGCACTTTGAAGTGGTGGGGCCCAAACAAAATGTCCCCACAAGGTCCAAATGTCCTCACATAGGATATTTTGGAACTCACAAAGTTATAAATACAAGTGCACTAACACACAGCAAGTGACATATTTATGGTACATACTGTATATTGACGCACATACATCACTGCACACATGGTATTTTACCGGTTGTTACGTCACTGGTCTCCTCCACAGTACAATTAAAGCAACAAATTTAAAGTGTTTAAAGACACATTTTACAAGATTTAAATTTAGACACAATTTAAAGGGCAAAAATTACAATTTAAGATGACAATGGAAACCCAGCTCACACTGTAAATTGTGACAAGGGCAAACAAGTGCTTAAAACAGCTTTCCTGGCTATTTTTACGGCCAGTTCAGTAACACCAGATGATTTCAAAAAAAGGTAACCGCCCCCAGGAGATATATGTTTATTTATGTGTTATTTAATCAATCCCAGCAGTCCTATATGCTTCTCCATCTGTAAAAAAAGGTCATTTTTTTCTGTCAGGTTGGTGTCCATTCTCATGCCTGTGGGATTACGTGGGATTGCTGTCTATTGTCTGAGAAACCAGAGTTTATGGCAGTAGTGAGAGAGAGACAGAGCACTTTTTCACATAGAGAGAAACACAATAAACACACAAACACTAACATGTCTGCAAAAAACAACAACAATAGAATAACCTAAGTCTGGACCAGTCTTTAAATATATAATATAGTATATTACCAGAAAATGACTTTAGTAGAAGCTGTAGAAGACACATTTTTACAAGAGTAAAAGTCTTAAAGTATATGACATTTATTGTACATGTACTAGTAGGTATTAAAAGTATTTTTCTGATTTTATTTTAGAAGTAAAAGTAAAGGGTTAGAATTTAAACAATAGTGGTTCAGAGGTAGAGTGACTTGTCTTTCAACTGGAAGGTGTGGGTTTGATTCCTGTCCTTGGGCAAGACATTTAACCCCACGTTGCTTTTGGCGGCTGTGTTGGCAGTGTCTGAATGAGTATGATAAAAAAATGTGCTGTACAGAATGAATGTGAGTGAATGGGTGAATGGCGAAACTGTGGTGTAACGCAGCTAGAAAAGTGCTCTATAAATATAGGCCATTATCAAGTCTTCTGATTCTGATTTTATTTGGTAGTAACAAAGATACTGTAGTTAGAGGAAATGTATTGGAGTAAAAGTACACAATTCATTTAGGTAATTAAATTGCTTGAAATATAAATAACAAAGTAAAGTACTTCGGTCTGGACAAAATGAGACCTAAAAGAAGAACTAGACTTAGAGACAGTGGAGCGCAGTGACTCCTAACCACAATAATCTACTGTCAGCAGTTTTTGTTTGGAGAATTATGAGTGTAAGATCAGTTGTGCAAGCTGGGAAGTGTGTTCATAGAGACCCAGCATCTGCACCAACTTATCTTGTATTTTACTAATATGAGAAGAGGTAGTTACAGGGAATTATGAAGCCCGTAATGTCAAACGTCTTCTCCAAAAGCGGCCAGGCCAATTAAAAATAATGTAAAGTACTGGAAATATGTGACCTTTGTATTTTGAGTTTAAACAGAAACGGGATGTGTTGGTTACGTTTCCATTTTAACACAAATTAGCACACAGTTGCTGATAATAACATTAATTTAGCCTCGGTACCAAATGTGATTAGAATGGCATCTGTAATATCTCTTTTTTCATGTGTTATTATATCCCTTTATTGTTATTAAAGCATGTATAGATTAAAGATTGATCAATATTTTGAGACACATTATTGAGAGACACAGACCAGAAAGACAGAGTAGAACATAAATTAAAAATAACACCAAACGAATGGACCTTCTTGACATTTTTTAGGTTTTAGAGTCTAGACACAAAGGTAGCTGTAGCTGTAACCTAAGAGGGAACTGTAGCTTTAAACCAGGAGATATCATAAAGTGGTATCCAACTTTCATCAGCCGTTTCGACCCCGAACCTCAACGCCCCTCAAGTTGGCAGGTTGGCAGTGATGGCCAGTCAGTGCCCATCTTGTCCTGGTACACAGCTTAACTCCTCCCTCTTATTCCAAAGCCAACCCAGCCTTCCTCTACCTCCCTGTTATTCGCAGAGCTGTGAGCGTGTTCCACACAGACTGTGTCGGGAAGCCCCTGCATCCAACCTCAACTGGGAATAGCCAGGCCCGCCATGCTTTGTCTCCACATCAGTTGGACCAGGTCCAGATACTTGGTGGCTTTCCTCTCTGAGGCTTCAATGCATCCGACCTCCCACGGGACAGTCAGTTTAATCAGGATGACCTTCTTGGCCTCTTCCGACCACATGACCGTGTCAGGCCTCAGGGAAGTTTGAACAACCTGGGGAAAGTGCAGTTTCCTTCCCAGGTCTACCCTCATCTCACACAATGGTGCTGACTGCAGGAGGCCCTTCTTATCAGTGCATCGTAGCTTTTTTACATTTTAAAGAGACTTACGTGTCTGCACAATTTGATACAGGTATATTTATTTTATCATAATAAGGGTAAAGTGTGACTCATTCTCAAAGTTCGCCCAAAATTATGCAGAAAATCTATTTCTGGAATTTTTAAACCCACTTAGCTAGGGCTGCAGGATCCAGTTCAAGACCTTATTATGCTGTGACTATATTGCTATCAGTATATTTTTTGGCAACAATCCATGCTACTACTTATATAAATTACATTATAGTACTATAAAAATATCACAACCAACTCAGAACTACACATCTGCTCCTGGGCTGTCTCCTCCGTCTCTACCTCGCCTCCCTTTCCTGTGTCCCCCATTTTCATTTTACATTTTATAATGTATGTCGTGATTTGGAGCTATAGAAATAAAATTTGATATAAATATTTGATTAAATATATACTGTATGTTTAGAACGATTTTGTGTCCTGTACATTATTATATTTGTATATAAGTGCAGTAGGAAAAAAAAACTAATGGCAGTTTTAAGTTGAGATAAGTTGACACACAGATGTAAAATATGAAGAGACATAAAATGACTGTCTATTCTATTCGGGGTGAGGGTGTGTTTTCCAGTAAGCTGTCTCAGTAAACCTGGGCATATTAGTTTGTAGTGTATCAGTCCCGAGCACGTTTTGACAAGCAGCACAAAGGTTACTGAGACTGAGGGCACAAATTAAAGCAGGAATTACAGGTTTTACGTGCACTGAAATGGTTTCCTTTGCACAGGCCACAAACACTCTTTTACAATAAACTATATAATGGGCCATTCGCACAGAAGCCATTTCTTATTTATCTAATTTTATTTAACCAGGTAAAGTCCCATTGAGATCAAGATCTCTTTTTACATGAGGTCAGCAACATATTTCATAATTCATTTTCTAACATGTTCTACCTGCAAAATCTCATGTGTTACTAAATCCCATTAACAATGGCTCTGTCCAGTTCATGTAAGTAAGGAGAGCGAAACAGTGAAATGGAACTCAGCCATCATAAATAGGAATATTTACACCTGGTATTTTGCCTGGTGACCTCTCTAAAAGGGCTGCTTAGCAAACCAAGAACAACAAGCTGGGCAGATGTTGGTGCAGTGGCTAGCATTGTTACCTCACAGTTTGGATCCCAGTGGAACTGAGGGCCTTTTTTCCTCTGGATTCTCCATTTTCCTCCCACTGTCCAAATTCATGCAGAGGTTAATTGGACGCTCTAAATGATCGTAATGTGAGAGTGAATGGTTGTTTCGTCTTTGTATGTATGAGGGTGTACCTCACCTTTCAGCCTATGTCAGCAGGGATTGGCTCCTGGCCCATGTGACCCTGATGTGAAGGATAAAGCCGTAAAAAAAAGAGAATGAATAAGAAAAAGATTTACACTGAGTAACTTGGTTACCACCTCAAAATAGTAATAGTAAGTTATGTGGCACTTACCTTTCAAAACAGAATTAGAAAGTGCTTTACATTACATTATTCTACTAGTTAAAACAAAAACATGGTAATATGAAATGTAACAATAAACTACAACTATTTTGATTGGTCACTTAGAGAATGGAGTCTCTTTTTCAATCCCACGCTACACCTGAACCTCTGCCCTTGCACTATTTAACTTTGGTGAGCAGGAAGGTTAAACCGAGCAGTGTTGATGACAGTCGCAGTATCTAACTGCCACAATCAGACTCAGCAGGTCATGGGAGTAACGCTGAACTGAAGACTTGAGTCATCAAACATCTGCTTCAATGCTACGTGTTTGCCATTTCTGTGATCTGTATGTCCATGAAAAGATTATCACAAAATGATGTGGGTTTTTGAAGTTGTAGAAGAAGCTGGGATGGCTGTGACGAACTGAACAGATCAGAAAAGTGGACCAGCGTCATAGAGGAAACAGAGTGAGCTTCAGTGACATGACCTCATTCTTAGTAAGAAACTGCATCGGCCCCACACATCTGTTCTCTATCGTTAACACTTCCTGTAATGAAAACACAAAACTGTATCAAAAAAAAAAGTTTCTAATTTATAAAACTCCAAAAAATGTGAGCTCAAATACCTCACATGGACAGTCACAGATGTTTTTACTAACATGTGCCTTTATTTTTGTCATGTGTAACACTGATGTGTACATGAACCCATGTGCAATGTGGTAATTGTACAAAACAGTGTTAAAATATTGAAGCATGAAGGACAAATGAAGAATGGGGAAAGATGTAGATAATCTGCAGCTTCTACAAGGCCTTACCACATCATCGCAGTCCTTTTCAGACAATGATTTAGTTTTAATGGACACAATTTCAGTGTTTTTTTTATCCATTAAGCAGTTTAATAGCCTGGAAAGACAAGCTCTTCCACTCATTTTGGGACCAAACTGAGTTATATTTAGACTTTTACTCACAGACTCAGTCATTAAATCCACTTCTGTTAAAGATAAAAGACTGAGGACCATTTCCAGAGCAAAGTTTCTCACTGCAATTGAAAAAAAACAAAAAAACAACACACATTAGTACTCTGATACAAGTGTATATTACTCCATTGGTTTAATATCATTACATACAGTATCTGCTGTACATTTAACAGGATGACAGTGCAACTTCTGAAAAGCAGAAAGAAAATAAAGAGGATCAGCAACCTGATCAAAGAGGATCTGTACCACTATCTGAGTATTGTTATTAGGATGGGTTAAACAATTGCTTTTTTGAACTGAATATCTTTTCTGTACTATTAAAGGTAAATTGGCTACATTTTACTATACAAAGGCAAGCACGAAGACATAGTGAGGGATTTCTTTTCGTGTTGTCTTGTAAAGGCAGCATGCTCACTGGAAAAACAACATGAAGCCACCATGATACAAAACAGGAGGCATGAGAGTGTCCTTCCATGACAAGGTAGCGCAAATGGATGACAAGTCCGTCAGTGAACAGCGTCGTCGTCCGTGTTGTTGGTGGCCATCCTTGCTTTGAGGCGGTTGATTTTGAGAGGCAGAAGGCCGACCATCTCCTTACTCAGCTCCAGCTCCGTCTCCACGGTGGCTGATGCCTCGGGGTGAGCCTCACAATAGTCCACCACGTATCTACGTCACAAGTCAAAAACATGGTCAACACAAATTAACAACATTGCAGCAGGCAGCATTTAGAGAAAAGAGCACATCCTTATTTAATATGTTTTAGCTGATTTCAACTAGTTACATTCTGGTCCATCAAGTATACTATCTATCTTTGTTTCAAGTCTAAAAGCACACTGACTATCCAGCCTTCTTTTGCTGTTTTTTAAGGTGTTGAATTTCATTAACTACTGGCACCTATCTTAGTTACTTGGCACCATGTCTGGTTGTGAGTGTTGTTCATGTGATTTATTTTCTTTACCATGCTGCTTTATTGAACCTAAAGGGACTAGTGAAGTTGTTTGCATTTAATACTCTCTTTATACCTATCCCTGTAATCCTACAGATTCAATATGCTGCGCAGACGGTTTTTGGACGTATATCAAAAAGTAGGAAACATAAATATTTTTCATACTTGTAGTTTTCTAGAGAGTTGTTGAGGTTTTCGAGCTGAGCAGAGGGTGAAGAGCTGATCAGTCGGCTGTGTAGTCGCCCCACTCTGAAGCGAGCTACCAGAGCTGGTCGAAGCACCTCCTCCTCCAGGTGCTCCGGAATTTTCCCCTCTGGAGAGCGTAGCGAGTCTAGGAACATCTGGAAGTACCTGAAAAGGAGAGGATTACAGCTCACACACAGAATCACACTGACAGGAACTCCACACACTAAGTAAATATACTCACTTCACAGAGGCAGAGCAGAGGTGGTTGAACTTCTTAATGGTGTGGCTATCGAGTGACTGTGCATCTGCTTGTCTGTTTGCCAGCGTTAGTTTCAGGTCCATCATTTCACTGTACGTCTCTGCCAGCTCAAACATCATCTGTCTACGGATCATTAGGTAGTACTGAGAGTTCAAGTCTGCAGAAAAGAAAGTGTCAGATTTAATTCACTTGTGTAAATTACAGCATATGTTAACACAGAAAGAGCCTGGTACCTTGGCAGATCGGCTCTAACATATCGACTCTGCGTTTGTGCATCTTGCAGCGTCGCTCCAGATCCTCTTCAAAGAATGCTAGAGACCTAAAGAGGGTGCTGTGATCCTGCAAGATCTCTATGTGGTCCGTCACATATCCGTCCATCACAAAGTACTCCTTGGCCTGCAATAGAACATTACAGTTAAGGGTTAACTACAGACAGGAAGCACATCTATCTCGGCTTCATCTAAGAGTTAAAAATGTCAGTTGCGGTTGTCAAAAATATAGTCATAGACAAATAGTGGAAAATGTTTAATATGAAGCCCAGGGAAACATCATCACAAAAATGTGTCTTGTGCAATGACCTGTGAGGGGAACAAAGGAATATTCCTGTCTATTAAAGGACCAGTGTGTAACATATCATGAGGGTTAATTGGCAGATGCAGAAAACGGGTGTTTAACTGGTATAAAATAAGCCTTTTATCTGTACTTTAGGCAATGGCCTCGCTTTACAAGGGTCACCAGACAAACCAGCCAGATCAAGCATTTCATCTTTCTTTTTTTTCACATATCTATATGTTTCTGTGTCATTTCTGTGAAAAATGTGTCAAGAGGGTCAAATCTGACATGACTACCATCATCTTGAAATATGTGCTTTATGGTAAAACTGTGTCACAATGAAGTTGACTTAATGTAGTCACAACTTCTGAGGCTCTAGTTCTGTGGAGGATTCTGCTCGTAACTGTGCTTTTATCACTATGAATTAGCTCTTTCAAGGTCACTATTTAAATGTATACCTGCATCCGTGTGTGTGTATGTGTGTGTACCTGTGTGACATTATTCTGTCCCACTAGAAACACAGCTCTGGCCTCAGTAAAGTCCAATGGAAACAAACACTGCACCTGGAAAACAAAGCAACCATTTTGAGATAACTTGGGTCTGTATTTATTTACACAATGGCGCCATCTAGTGATATGAATATGAATCATATTGCAATGACAATATCTGTCAAAACAACTGCAACATGATGGACGGCACAGCACAGTTCTCACAGCAGCATGAATACACAGTGCACCGACCTTTTCTTCCACACTAGCGATGGAGTCAAATGTGTCCTCAGAGCCAAACAGTAAAGCGTTCTTCCTGCCCTTCTCTTCCTCCTCCTCCTCACGTCTTCTTGCTCTCTTCAGCTCTTCTTGACGATCAGTATCAAGCTCCCCGATGTTGTCCTAGTTAAAAACACAGGTTCACACACATTTTAGGACAAAACACACAACAATTATGTACTTCCGAGCTCGGGTGCAGATATATACAGATGATCTCAATGGATACACATGTACAACAAGGTTAACAGTGGCTATCGTTGTTCATAAGACTGGAGTGCAAGTCACATGACAAGTCATGAGTCAAATGATAAAAACAAAGCACCGCAGGCGCACACAACTTCTGTCATGCAGTACCTCGAGTACTTTCTTCGCATCCTGCAGGAGGTTGAGACAGTATTTGATCCAGCATCTTGCGATCTCCGCTCTCTGCTGTCTGAGCTTTTCCCTACGCTCACTCTCTGTCTCACCTGTGTCAAAAGACATTGAGGTGAGCCAGGAGAGAGTGGAAGGAAACATCACTACATTTATACAGTGGCAAGAAAATGACATGTTTACCTTTGCCTTAAAACCTGGTCAGATTATAGACAACTAATGGATCAATTGAGAAATAATTGGATTTATTCTGATAGATAAGATTGTAAAAGATGTGGTTTGCAGCTCTGTTTAACAGATTTGGACGGACACTTACTTTCCTGTGCTGCCGCCTCAGAAGGAACGTCTCCTGCCAAACCGGATATGACGGTAGCTGCTGACAGGCAATGTCTGCCCAACATGAATTGGCCCTTTTAAAAAAAGGACACACCTCACTGAATATGATTGCCACAACCACAGCTGACTCAAGTCTGTGACACTGAACCACAAGAAAACTGATTGGTTTTCCAACTTTCGGTAAAACTATGTATCATCTTTGAGGTTTTCATTGTTTTTAGTGTATATAAATTCAATCTTAGGCCTACCTTAGTGATATAATACTGTGATAGTGTAGCAGCATTCAGTGCCCACTCCATCGGACTGAACTGATTCAACTGTAACTGTCTCTGCAGTGTACTGTGACAATAGGTGGCGGCACGTTCGTTTTGACCTTCAAGTTGAAATAAAAAAGTAATTATCAGAAACTAAAGAATTATTTCAACATTACAATCTGAATTTTATTGGATTAAAAAAGATATATTCAATGTTTAAATATGTTGTATCAGCTTTATAATATTGGGTGCATTTTACATTACATTGACTGCAAAAATTACTTAATAAACCAGATCAGACTTACCAAGGTTTTTGTAGATTTGAGCAAGGTAGTACATCGTATGTGTGTAAGCCAACTCAAACCTGACAAGTACAAAAGAAAAGATGGAAGGAAGTGAGAGAGGGAAAGGGGGGAGGTTAGTATGTGTGGAAGCAGAACATAGTGACAAGAACATTATTAGAATCAGGTAGAAGATCTGTATACATATGAAACATGTATGCATGTCTGTATGTGGACAATAGAGGTTGCAGGATACCTTTTGTTCCTTTCCTGATGTGTTAGCAGGTTCTCCTCAGTGGTAAAGTATTCTGTCATATCAGTGGGAGGAGTCCCATCCTGGAAAAAACAGAAAACAAACACTGCAGTTTAAGATGAAGATAAAGAGCATGTGGTCAGTCCACATCTCAGATGCAGCCATGTTGGCTCCTCAGTCCTTGAGTGTTGTTGTACTGTCAATTTGTCTTCTGAACGCCAGTATTAAAGGTGGAAAACTTTCACTACAAACACTTAATACAACGGACATGCTGGCTTACTTTCATCTTTACGAAACTACAATCAAAGCAAAAAAATGGCAAGTGAATGTACAATCTGTCAGGATATCAACTTTACCTCCTTTGTGTAACGTTGGTAAATGGCTTCTGCTGTTTCTAGGAAACCCTGAGCTGTCTCTGTCTCGTCCCGGGACGCCCACAAGATGCCCAGCTGGTTCTGATAACACACACACACACACACACACACACAGTCATTACAAGTGATCAATATCACCTGATCTCCAACCACAGATCTGGATTTGGAAAGTGGCACATGCTTATATTTTTATTTTCATATGCTTTTATTTTTGGCAAACATACATAGAATATGCTTTACCGTGACTCTTGGAAACATTAATATTACATTATGGGCCACTTCATTAAGAACACAGGTTCAACTGCTTTAACGCAATTATCGCCTGTCACCAGATATCAATGGAACATCACTGGATGTGGTGGAACAGAAGGTTCTCATCACTGTATCAAGTCAATGTGCACCAAACTCTCTGGGGAAGGATTCAGCAAGAATCTTGCTGAATCCATATCACTAAAATAAGACGCAGTTCTGGCAGAAAACTGGATAGCAAGGTATACCCATCCATGGGTGTACCTAATAAAGTGGCCATTACATGTAAATAGTCAGTTACTTCAGAGAAATGGATACTTATCACTTCAAGACCCACTACTGTAAAATCAATCTGATCAACAGCTAAACATGAAAATAGCTACAGCTGTTGGTAAACATAACCACTATCAATGTTTTTTAAAGCATTATGGATATTTAACCCTGGTGAACGTTACCCTGACATGGATAAACAGCGACACATTCTCGGAGGAGACGCTGCATCTCTCCAGCAGCTTCATGCAGTTCATCAGATGTTCCTGTCCCGCAGACAGCTCCTCCGTGTCGACATGGTTGACGCCCAAATAATACTCCACTGCCCCGAGTTTAGCGGCCCGTAGCCCGGCCGCAGAGTCACCGCTGACGTCCTGACCGCACTCGTCCTCTCTCTGCCCGTCCACCGGCTCCACTGGCGGCCGCTGGACTGTGCTCTCCTCCCTGCTCTCCTCATCACCTTCGCCGGCATTAAAACACTTGAGCGAGGAGTATATCTCCCTAAGGAGCTCCCTGGCCTTGTATTTGGAGCGGAACGGCTCGTTTTCTGGGTCATTTCGTGACTCTACCTCGGTGAGGTTTTGGGCGTTGGTGAATTTGTCGCAGATAGCTCTCCACTCATCACTGTTGATCGACGCCATGTTGGTCTTGTCTTCTTTTTCGTGCAGCTGTAACGGGGTCGTTCTAATTGCACGACTGCCACCTGCTGGAGTTAATCAGCCATTGCAGTAAAAAAAAATGTCATCCACAACACAAACGGCCTTCTAAATTATTTTTGCAGCGTATTAGTTACACACCTGGATAAAACTAATGTGGTGTAACGAGACACAGCAGATATAAGATATTATACCGAAACTTGTTTTTCAGCACTATTTCCCATAGATGTGTCCCAAGAGGTTTTTAAAACTAAGAGGGAGCAAACATTTTCATTTTAAAAAAATTATTATATTGTGCCTTTATGCTCTATAAATAAAATTTGAGTTGAGTTGGGGAAGAATGCTCAACACCTATACTGTAACCAAATTGAGGATGCATCTTCTAACATAGCTCATCAAACTACCGCCTTAATGTTAAGTAAGAGTTGATAAGTATTGTTGTTTCCTCCCTGTTAATGGATTATAGGAAATGAAGGGCCTGATATCTGAAGTTCTCTTTCATAATAATAACTGTGGGATGCACGCCCCTTAAAAGTTGATAAGATGCTATATGTTTAGTTTTTGTTCATTTAGGTGTATGGCAACCTGTTGAATGTAAACACAGAGCAGCGACCTCTTTAAGCCATTGCTATGGCGATGGTTTTAAACATCTGATGTTGGAAATGTTACCGATCTCGTGACCTCATATGAACAACTGAGTGTCAACAACTGTTGCAAAACTGATGGTCATGAAAAACCACTCGTCCAATCACTTGACTGTGTTCAAGTTGGTTATTGCCAGTTTATTATAACAAACCCAGAGAATCAAATTGTCAAACAGGAAATTAATAATGTGAAGTCTAACAGTGACAATAAATTAATGTGAAAGGCATCATTAGCAACACACAGTGTGTTTAGTCAGCACGGACAGAAGTCGCTCATCTCTCGCAGTCCTGTAGGATTATAACCTTGGCCAATCCAGTCAAATTACACAAGATTTACACAGAACACACATCTTTGCCACATTAAACAAAATCCATAGCAATTCATTAGGATTTAAAAATTTGGTTGAAAAATCCTGGCTCCTCATACACGGTTTCCAATATATATCTTGCTCCAGGGAACAACAAACATAAAGCTTTGTGTGGGGTCAGTGTTTCAGTAAAGGTTATGAATAAAAGTCAATATTGTAAGCCTGGGTACAGTAATAAAGATGTTAATACTCAGTTTATTCAAAATGCAAATCATGTAGTAATTGTGAGGCTGGTTAGCTCCAATTACTTTCACCTACATCATTTTTTTGTGCGTCTTGTTGAATGTTACATTCATTAAAATAAATCACAGCAGTTGACCTTAAATCACTGAAGCAAGCATCTGCTTTCTGTACAATAAAACGTGACTAAAATTTCATGAGGATAATTCATTGTGGTGATATCGGGGCATAAGTGCCAGAGTTTCAATGATTAGATAAAACGTTGATGGTTTAGTTCGCTTTTTTCAACAGCATGGTGCCACTTTGCAGTGCATATGTTCTCCATCATCTGCTCGCTGTCACTGAGATGCCATCTTCTTCTCCATGCTGAAATAATACAGAAACGGTCAAAATGCACACATGTCTGTCTTATCTTGAGCTCAAATTAAATATAAAATAATTTGCAGCCTGGGCCCCATTTCTCAAAACTGTAACTTCATGTTCTTCATCTTTCACTTTTCATACAGAACTGAGAACAAAGTTTTTCCTCGACTAAACATTTAGTCAGAATTTATGAGAATTAGATTAGGAGTAAGACCATCTTTCATTCCCATTGCCTATCAACCGCTATTCCACAATGTAATAACAATAATAATATCACATTTATTTGTGAAGCACTTTTCAAAACAATGTGATTTCCATACAATACAGCAAAAATAGAAGCAGGAAAAACATAAAACTGTTAAACTCAAAGAAATAAAAACAGTAGAACAGAAGAATAAAGACAAGAGGGAGTTCTACAACTTGCACTTGATGATAGGTTAAGTTTTGAATCGTAAGGAACCAAAATACCTTTTATACAAGTATGAGCCTTGCCTACTACAACCTTTGAAGTCACTTCTTAAACTCACAGACAATGAATGTTGGTAAATGTGTTAGAACACTGTGAGAAAGGTATAACTAAATGATTAAATCAGTGAATCAAACTACAGGAATCAGGGCCTTTGAACTGTCAAGGGCAGCATTGCACCTCTCTTGTACCGCCGTGTTGCTTAAAACAAAGTGCGTATTTGGATATTTTACCCCAAATAACAGAGGACATACAAGACAAAAACCCAAATTAAAAGGAATAGTCACATGTGTAATGATTCTTTAAATTA
This sequence comes from Solea senegalensis, assembly GCF_019176455.1. NCBI lineage: Eukaryota > Metazoa > Chordata > Actinopteri > Pleuronectiformes > Soleidae > Solea > Solea senegalensis. The sequence goes on along the minus strand of NC_058027.1, from coordinate 23,256,584 downwards.
TTCTTGAGAGGATAGCAGATGCTTTTAATAATATGAATAAGACAGACTCCCTAACCAACACAAAGGGATTATAAGAATGTAGCTCACGACATGGGTGAGAAAAGTGGTTCATTATACTGTACACCCCCCTGTTTACAGTGATACCAAGGCAACAGACAAGAGAATGTGACTTACTTATATTTGAGGAGACGACTTCCCTGTATTAGCTGTGCAGACTCATTGGTCAAATGACAGGCAAAAAGTAACCAGTTGCGTGGCTGCACCTTGTAGGCAAACCTCATGAAGAGCAGTGAATAGCAGCACAGAGCTTAGAGGGAGAAAAGAAAAATATAACCCACCATTAATTGTGAACACTTTTTCAAACATGCAAAATAAACAGTTTTTCTTAATTTCCCACAAAAAAGATACAGTTATAGAGGAAACGTTCCAGCTGATAATTTGTCATTGGGAACCTCCTCTGTCACTGAATTTTTATTCCATCAAGATCTACTGTCAGGCATTACCCGACAGCAGCAGGTAATGCTCATAATAACTACAGCTTTTGTTAACATTAAACACACTCTAAGTTGCACACAACAAGATGAACTTGATAAGGACGTGTGTAATTGTGTGCAGATTATTTGTGTTTCTATGGATGAGTTAATTTGTCTTACCAAAGGTCATCCTGCCACTGATAATGTCTGGGCTCTTCTTCATATCTGCGATGGCAGCCACGGGGAGACCCCAGTTTGCTACAGGACCCCAGAAATGCTGAACGTACACACAAAGTAGAATGTTATACTACTGGACATTCATTTCATATAAAACCAGTACAGACAAACTAAACATGTATATAATAATGAATCCCAATGTGAAAAGCATCACAGTAAAGGGTTGAAAGTGACAAGTAAACCAACATGAACTCGGGTTAATAAGTATGGATGGATTACAACAAAGTCTGAAGTTTGAAGCGTCACAGCTGAGATATGAAAAGGACATGTAACCCGACATAAACTCAATTTGATAGGTATGGATACATATTATAATTAACCACAACACAAGAATGAAGGTAGACAGATAAGAGTATAACAACAGGCAGCAATACAAACACAAACTGACAGACGTGTGAAGAGACACAAACAATGTGTGCTTACCGTGCTGATGGTTTTGTTTTTTCAGGGCCCCAGAAAGTAGAAAAGAAAAAAGTATTGATAAATCGCATTGATATTAACAAGAACACACAAGACAATATTACCACATTAAATAGGTCACATGACTGTTTCAGGAACTACTACAGTTTGGTGCTGTTCAGTTGCTCTCTTGCTTAAGTTGGTTATGATGAATAAAGGAACAACGTAGCCTCTACTATATAAATTTTAATAAACTAATATTTCTTTATGTATGATGGCATAGGTAGGGGATGTTTAAGACGTTTTTAATAACACCAGACTGTTAAAAAGGACATCATTCTTTTCTACATTTCAGTGCACTGCACAAGACTCAAATACAACATTCAGCAATCATGAAAATACCTTTTCTAGGGTTGTATTGAAGTGTGTGTTAATATTTACCCAGTCAACTCTGTGCAAAACACATGCAGGGATACTGTGTGTTGTGTTTTTTAGCTTCTCATATGTTCAGCTGTGGGTTACTGTGTGTACAAGAACCAGAGGGTGGTTTGTACTTGCAACAACAACAAACAATGACGGTCAGCTATTTTTACTTTAGTTTGAGAGCTGCAATGATTATTATGCAATAACTAAATTAATCACCAACTATTTTGTTATTCAATTATTTTGAGTTTGATTTTTTTTGTTTTTAACAAAAAAAATCTTGGTTTGTAGGCAAAACAAGACATATGATATGATGATAACATCATCATTAGGTGTAGGAAACGATTATCTAAATTTTCAACATTTTCTGACATTTTATGGACCAAATAATCGATTATGAAAACAATCATTAGTTGCAGCTTTAATTTATTTTCCCTAACAACATTGATTGAGGGATTTCAGTTAACTCGTTGCACAAAGTGTGCTCAGTGTTTTAGTTAATTACTGGTGATATGAGTTTGTTTCTATTAGTACAGTGCAAAGGAAGGGGCACTACGATTGACATGTAAATGAATGTAAACTCGTTTCCGTTCTCACTGAGCTTCATGAACTGGAGTGACAAGTTCTACAGAAGAAAAATAAACATGACAGTCCTTCCAAGCTTAAAGAAAAAATATAAAATCCCAAACATATCAAACTACACGGACAAATAAAATTCGTGGATGTTTCAGCTCTATCATTCAGCTGGCTGCTGAATATTATTCAAAATAAACTGCCATTTCCCGAACAAGAATATTAACACTTAGTTGGCTAATGGACGTTAGCATGCGCGGCATTCGGCGATAATATAGTACACGAATCTGGCAGAGTTTTCAACAAACCTCGTCAAATAATCCCGGAATTCTTTGCTCTTGAGGTGGTCGAGAGCTTTCCGAGCAAGAACCCCAGCCATGTCCGACGCTGTGTGTCTGTTTTAGCCGAAATAAGTAATTACTGGCGCGGTGAAGGGCGACTGAAGACTCGGCTCACAGAGGACGACGACTACGGTCAAATTACCACCCACCACAACACAGACGCTTTACGACACTGTCGCGACGAAACGGCTCAGACGGCAGCATAGATCTTAAAGAGATAGACAGTTGTTCTTTAAAGCAAACTGTGTCAAAAGGGGGGTGAAACTCTTTGATGTGAAATTATTAAAGGATAAGCTAAATTATCTATCTACACACACACACAACAAAACACTGTGTTTTGACTTTAGTGTATAACTCATAGAGTTTTATATTGTTTACACGTTTACTGTATGGTATTCTGAGTGGTGTCGGTCTATCGCTTTTATTTCTATGTCTCCTTTGAGAACACACGTCCGCGCGCCTGACTGCGCGTTCCTTTCCACCCGCGTGCCCGAGGGTTAGCCTGCGTGTCTACGCTGAAGGATTCCATCAAGAGAGAGAATGCCATCAAAAATCATCTTTGACACCGAAGATCAAGTTATGGAGGAGACTGTGGACACTGTTATCGAGGCTAAAACCCTTAAGGTGAGTGCACTGGTTCGTTTCCCCCCGAAAGCACTGAAAAGTACCAGTGAAGCTCGTGAGTCGTGCTCCGACATGTTTGATAACATGTGGCTTTAACTTGCTAACCTGAAACCGAGGCTAATAAACCAGCTAACTGTCAGCACACCAGTGTATATGGGTTCGTGTGGTCATACAACAGTAAAACAGTGTTGACGTCAAGAAAGTGACTGATTAAGATGTTAACTTTATTAACGATATGATTATGTTATTACAGCTATTGTAATGTTAGCACACGTTGACTCGAGTTTGGCTAGCTGTGGGTCACGTGGCTAATACACGTGTGGCGGAGTAGATCTGAACACAACACGGATGAGCGTGCTGACTGTAAAATATCGTGTTCACGTGTATGTATCTGCGCTGCTGTGGGCGCGACTTGATGACGTTCTTTACAGCTGTACTCGTCAGCTGTGTCAACCATCACAATAGCCAAAGTTCTTCTTTACTCTTGTTGATGTTAGCTATTTCTATTGTATAACGTTATTCCCCCCACATTGGGATTGGGTTGAATGATTTTCTTAAATTCTAAGGAGTTTGATATTATAACAAACTGCCTTCAAAGAGACTGCACCTTTATGTCGCTATGCTACTTTATTTAACTATGACTTTAAATTATATTATATTTTGAATCTTAGTTTTTGTGTCCATACAGTGTCAGGAATTCTGAAAAAAAGATAGGTATTTCTCACACTTTGAAAATACAGCCTTGTCAAATGTCAAAAAGTTGATGTATAAACTATGTATTGTTTTTCATTGGTGATTCATTCATTGGTTTGAGGGTTTTTTTCTTCAATAATCTGTTATTATCAGATTTATCATCTGATCTGAATGTATCCTTCCTTATGGCACTTAAATGCAGTATAGTAATTAAACAGATACACTTTTTACCTAGGTTAAAAAATAATACATATTAGGTATGTGTGTGTGATAAACCGATTTAAATAGAAAACATGTATCTGGTTGTACTAAAGCCTATTTGCCTTTTTAAAAGATCAAGAACAAAGAGGGCAAGAAGTTGAAGAAGATGCAGTTGGAGGACCAGGCAGAGCAGGAGGAACCAGACTGTGAACCTCCAGCGCCGAAGAAGAAAAAGAAAAAAGACAAGCTGGCAGCGGAACAAATGAACGACCACACAGATGAGGCCACAGACTTGAATGGAAACTGTAATGGTATTGAAACACCAAAGAAGAAGAAGACTAAGAAGAACAGTGAGGGAGACACAGAGGTCAGTATTTAATCCAAACATGCAGTCAAATGGTGTTAAATGGTTCGTTAATTAATTTTGCTCCTATAAATACTAATGTCTATTTCTCTCTGTCCCCACTCTTTTTTGGGGTTTAGAAGAAAAAGAAGCAAAAGCAAGCAACTATAGAGGCAGAAACCAATGGACATTCCAAGCCAAACACCCCTGTACAGACACCCAGCCAGACACCAGCACAGTCCAGTGAAGAGTCTGCTAGTGACAGCGAGAAAGAAACGGTACAGCTCATGATTGTGTGTAGAGAAAATGTAACTGGCATGGAGCAGAGATTTCTCAATTGGTTTCTCAATTTTGAAGATTTTTCATTAACTTTTCAGTGTAATTCAATGACAACGTTGATGAGTCTGTGCTTGTTTTTGCTTGACTCTCTTTAGACACAGTTGTTGGTGAAGTATTTGGTCATATAAAAACAGTTTTTATGTGTTTAGGCGGAGACTCCAGAGCAGAAGGAAGGGGCCTTCTCCAACTTCAGGATCTCTCAGGTCACCATTGATAAACTTAAAGGTAAACATCATATTTACATCATAATAATTCATCAGTTTTCATCACTCTGACTAGACTTCCAGTTTAATCAAGAAGTTAGCCTATTTTATTTTCGTAATGGATATTTGTATTTGAAATTTCTGCGATTGACTAAGATTGAATTCCCGTTGATGCCCTTTTTTTAAATAAAAGCTTAACCACCAGGTGCCTGTCTTTCTTCCCCCTCCTCCCTCTCTGACTGTCTCAGCTCGGGGAGTCTCTTACCTGTTTGACATTCAGGTGAAGTGTTTTGATCATGTATATGATGGAGAAGATGTGATTGCCCAAGCTCGAACAGGAACAGGGAAGACCTTCTCATTTGCCATCCCCTTGGTGGAGAAACTCCAGGGTTCATTGGAGCCCGTTGTCAGAGGGAGAGCTCCCAAGGTACTCACACGCTTGCATGTTTGCGCAGAATTTGTAGTAAGGACACTCAGACATAATGCATTCCCTAGCCCCTTACCCTAACCTTAACCATCACACCTAAGTGCCTAATCCTAATGCTAAAACTGTGTCTGTGACAGAATGGGAGGACCAGCCAAAATGTCCTCACTCCCTTAGGTTTATTAGTTTTTGGTCCTCACAAAGATAATCGATACTCAGAACACATACAAATTTAGTGACTTGGCAGCAGTATTAATGGCACCAAAAATCAACCTGGCCAATGACTTGGTCTACCTCAACTCTTCGACTGATCATTTTGTCTCTCTGTAGGTCCTTGTGTTGACTCCAACCAGAGAGTTGGCAATCCAGGTTGCTAGGGACTTCAAAGATGTCTCAAAGAAACTATCCATCACCTGTTTCTATGGAGGCACCTCATACAACCCACAGCGTAAGTCTGTGCAAAACACCATGGAAATAAGTTTACAGTCTTTTATCGTTACAAGACTACCTTTTAGGTATTACAGTGCATGAAAATGACATTTTCTGTCAATTCTAAATTATTTGTTTGCAGTTTGCTTTTTTGTTTTAAACAGCATATACAGTACTCTTGATACTAATAATGTCTCTCTCCACTCTTGTCCTGTCTAGTCGATGCTATCCGTAATGGCATTGATATTTTGGTTGGAACCCCTGGTCGCGTCAAGGACCACACCCAGAACAATAAACTTGACCTGACCAAAGTCAAACACGTCGTTCTGGATGAAGTGGACCAAATGTTGGACATGGGATTTGCCGAACAGGTTGAAGAAATATTGGCCTTATCGTACAAGAAAGGTAAACTCAACATTTGTGTGTTCTCTAGTTATGTGGCACATGCTTTTTTTTGCCTTTAATGTGATTTGGAACATTGGATAATTGGAGAGGAAGTATGATCATGCTCTGGAATTCAGGAATGTGCTTGTTGAACTGATTCGCGTGATGGATGTGAAAGTTCGAAAAAGTCAAGATTCTGTGTTTTTGTGCGTGATCCCGTTTCAGACGGTGAAACAAATCCCCAGACCCTGCTGTTCTCAGCCACCTGCCCTCCCTGGGTCTACGATGTGGGCAAGAAATACATGAGACCGGGATGCAAACACATCGACCTGATTGGCAAGAAAACACAGAAAGCTGCAACGACTGTGGAAGTAAGTGACCGTGTCTTATGTGTATATGTTAGAGCCGATTGGTGTAAATTTATTAGCATTTTTAGTTGCTAAATGTGAATGATCAGAAAGCTCTTTGTGTTTGGTGTGAACGCACTAACGTTTTTTCCAACTTGCCTGCAAGCTGGGACAATTTAAGTGACCGAGACTGAGTGAACAAATGAATGAAAATTAATTCATATATAATTCATATATCTTTATCAGGAAAGCACAAGTTAATTTGTTATTAAACTATATTTATCATCTTTAACACCAGTGGAATTATGATTAAGTCAAAGTCAATGTCTGCCAGCAGAATTAATTAACATGTCTCTCCTCGTTTATCTCTTTCTTTCCATCTCTCCCTCCCCCCTTCTATGTTGTGTCTCTCTATCTTTTTGTCTCGTCTGTCTGTCCTTTATTCCGCAGCATCTGGCCATAGCCTGCCACTGGTCACAGCGCACAGCCGTGTTGGGCGACGTGATCCAGGTTTACAGCGGCAGCCATGGCAGAACCATTGTGTTCTGTGAAACAAAGAAAGAAGCCAACGAGCTGGCCTTGAATGCATCGATCAAACAGGTACACACACGCATGCTGAACAGTTTGTCAATAGCCGTTTATATAGTAGGCAATACATTACTCCTTTAACTGATCATCTAACATTCTTTATATCACATAAATTAGAGTAAAATGTATGACTTTGACTCCTCTAATATTTTGGATTTTTGACTGATTAATTTGTGAAACAGTCTTGCACCAGCATAAAACAGAGAAAAAGGGAACAAGCAAACTCATATGCTAACTCCACTTGCACAAAACATAGCTATTTTATCTTATATCAACATAAAAATGTAATGTGGCCAATAAACCTGTCTAGTGTTTGCTGTATTACTGACACATGTGTGAGTGTTTTGGAATAAGCATTAAAATAGTGTTTACATAAAACTTACTATTACTATGTTTATTTTTGCTGCACTATCACTGCATTCACAAGTGCCACTAGCTCAGAGGGTTACATTTACACATGCAAATAAAACTTTTTAAACACAGATGGCGCACATTAATTATTAATGCTGTTCATTCTCAACTGTTCTGTTTTTATACCTCGTCCGTCAGGTTGTTTGACACTCCTTCAAAAACCTCCACCTTACCAGATTTTGAATCCTACACCTGAAATACTGAGCCTTCTATGGCTTTCCTCTGTCTTGTTATCGGTTTGCCAATCATGAAACTTGTCTGAATCCAATTACTGAAAGGTTTTACCATATGGATTGAGGGCTTGTGAGTGTGTGTGTATATATAGCTCAGGACAGATGTTTTGGGTTTCTTTTTTCTAATTTTGTTGCAGAATTTTGTCAATTGGCTGTGAGTGATAGAAATGAATAGCAGTGTTTACACAAAAGCTAGAAAATCCTCTTCATTACCTTGTTACATTCATTCATTTATTCATCTTCTTTGTTTGTGTGTTTTCAGAGTGCACAGTCCCTCCATGGCGATATTCCTCAGAAACAGAGAGAAACAACACTGAAGGGCTTCAGGAACGGGTCTTTTGAGGTTCTGGTTGCCACCAACGTTGCAGCCCGTGGATTGGACATTCCTGAAGTGGATCTCGTCGTCCAGTGCTCTCCACCCAAGGTGTGACACGTTGTCAGTCATAAATCAAAATTATATAACTTGCATGATGCTTGAATATCTTATGATATTCATGCACAGATTCCCCATACATCATTTTCATGCTTCTGTATTGCCCAATTATTGCATAAAGTCATAAAAGCTTGTTTTCTGAACATTTTCCTCCTGTTGTTGCTAGGATGTGGAGTCATACATCCATCGTTCAGGTCGTACAGGTCGAGCTGGCAGGACTGGAGTCTGCATCTGTTTCTACCAGAGGAAAGAAGAGGATCAGCTGCGCTACGTAGAAAACAAAGCGGTATGTGTCCTCTTTAAATTAATTAAAAAGAGAAGTAGTGAGGACACAAATGGTTTAGTCGTAAGAGCAGGTAGGCGACATTACTGTGTAAATCTCTTTTTGGGAACACATTTAGAAAATTAGAGAAATGTATACCTTATAGCTTTAAAATAACAATTTCTTTCAAAACAAAATGCTTCCACAGGTTTTATGTGTCAAGTATTTAGTGACCCTGCCTTATTTTTGCTTATTTCCTTGATTTATCGAGTACTTGTTTGTTCTGTAAAATGTTGTTCAGTGTTTACCAAACCTGGAAATGATGGCTTGCTTTAATTATTGAATGAATCAATTATCAAAGTAGTTGAATTAAGTAATCGATTAATTATTGAATAATCACTGCAGCCCTATATATAAAATCAACTTTCAGTCACATCATTCCAATCCAAATGCACATGATCACAGATTTTGACAGACATAAAAAACAAAGCCGGTGGTGCCCTGATACTTTTGCACAGCTAAACCTTAACGTTTGACCAGGAAATGGCATTTGGACTTTCTTGACCATCTGTGTGACTTTGACATTTTTAATGCCAATTTGTGAAAAGCTAACATTTTTATTTTGTGATCATCCAGGGTATCACATTCAGACGAGTTGGTGTTCCCACGGCCAATGACATCATCAAGTCATCAAGCAAAGACGCCGTCAGGTGGGTTATTCTGGAGAGTGAGAGGACTCGAAACAGTGGCTCCACAGCGATTCTGCTCATTGTGAACTGTTGAGTGGCTGTTGAGATGATCTGTCTTTCTTGTGTCCAGGTTTCTGGACTCTATTCCCGTCACAGCTATTGAATACTTCAGAGCATCAGCTGAGAAGCTGATTGCAGAGAGGGGAGCAGTCGATGCACTAGCTGCAGCGCTGGCACATATTTCTGGAGCCACAAGTCTTGAGCAGAGGTCACTGCTGAACTCTGATGCTGTAAGTTATACATGCACATATTTAACTAATTTTTCCATTGAAGTTTACAGGGACATTACAAGGCTTTTAGCCAGATTTAGCTATATGCTCATTTACATTTGTAGTCAATGGGCAAAAAAGGGAGGATAACATCTCTGTACACATTTTCAAAAAGACAACTTGAGCGACATGTAAAACATCATTAGCAACAACAAGGCTTCACAACGTGGACATATAGGTGCATACAGTATTATATGTACTGTATCAAATACTTGATGAGCCCAATTCTGGACACACTACTGCTGTATGATACCAACCACTGCTCACCCTCACACACAGTTTGTTTTCTATGAAAGACAGCTTTCTGTCCACCCGTGTACAGCTGCATGCAGTGGTAATCACAGCGCTGCAGCTGTGCTCCCCTGCTGCCCACGGGGTTATGACAAACAAACAGCGGGATTATCTGGAAAGCACAGCCAACCCCTAGATACACAGGATCCCACCTGACGTGTATTCCTGTTATGAACAAATTGTCATTTGTTTGAGCTTTATTAAAGTGATTTATAACCAAAATTCCTCATCACTTATTAAATGTCTGTTTCTGTTTCCAGGGTTACACGACGATACAGTTGGTGTGCTCTCAGGAGATGCATAACATGGGCTACGCTTGGAAAACGGTCAAAGAGCAACTTGGTGAAGAGTATGATAACCTCATCCAAAGAATGACCTTCCTCAAGGGCAAAAAGGTATGAACACACACATACACACACACACATACACAGACATGGATAAAGGTTGTGTGCTGCTGAAGTGTATATACTGCAATAGTTAAGTATTTTTGCACAGCTGATGTATGAAAAAGAGTGCCTCCTGATATAGATTATTTAATGGTACTTACTATTAGACATGTGACAATAACATACAGTTCACAGATTTGTTTTTTACTTCATATGTATTTGTATTTTACTTAAAATACTTCCATACGTCACTGCTTTTATGATGCTTTGGTGTCATGACTGTCAGCTTGTTTGTTTCCATTTAACAGCAAACCAAAATAACTTGCCTCTCTTGTTTTTCTGATGGGCCAAGTGGGCATTCAAGGGTCTGCACTCTCACCACCCTCAGCCAGACCATGGAGTTATTACTTCAGACGTGTGCTTCTAGGCTGTATAATTTGAACATGTTTTTAAGGCTTGAGTTTGCCCCGTCGTGTGCACAGTTCTTGAGAGCAGGGCACGTATGCCACAAAGATTCTGGTTCAAATCATAGCCAGCGAAGGTTGTTAATGGTAATAATAGTGACTTACCAAAAATGAGCCCTCCAGAGTGTCGCGATAATTATAGGGATTGGAAAATGGAAAAATAAATTTGAAAACCAGTGGTAAATTAAAATGATCCTGTGAAATGTCTTTTTCCATTTTACCTTAGTTTATTAATTCGGCCTCTCTAGTCTTACAAAAAGAATATCATCTTTAACAGAAAAATATCTCCCGGCAAGAAATGCAACCTTTCTCTGGGGGCGAAGTGTACCTGTTGTGGCTCTTTTTCTGAGAGCACAGCAAGATCAAAGACTGACTCTCCTTTGAGTGGGACAGAAACACTCACCTTTTCATCCTTATGTTTCTAACAGGGAGTTTGTTTTGATGTCCCAGCTGACAAAGTCAAAGAGATTCAGGTGAGGACAACAGTGAAAATCTGAAAAAAAGTGGTCTTTCTCCTCCGGGATTAAATCAGTGAAAATGAGCAAAATAAAAGGATTTTGACACTTTCCCCTCCGTTTCCCTCATCTCTATCCGTCAACAGGAGAACTGGACAGATGGCCGCCGCTGGGAACTGACTGTGGCCACAGAACTCCCCGAGCTGGAGGAGAAGCAGTTCAACAACCGCGGCGACAGAGGCTTCGGCGGCGGTGACCGATCAGGAGGGTTCAGAGGCGGAAGGGGGCGTAGTTTTGGCGGGAGCGGTGGCCGCAGCAACGGGTTCCGGAGTGGCGGTGGGCGTGGTGGCGGCGGTGGGCGTGGCGGTGGCGGCCGCGGCTATGGCAACAGAGGAGGACAAAAACGAAGCTTCAGCCAAGCTTTTGATTACTGAAGCATCAACCTGTAGACTGATAAGACTGTGTCACCCTTGTGGGGATGACAGCTGTTTTTATTGGCTGACAGTGATGAGGCGTTATATGTAACCGGTGGAAATCTCTATGATCACACAGGAAATATTCATAGGTTCAATGCATATGACACGATGTTTCAAATATCTTATCTGAATTTGGTTTATTTCCAAGTAGCCACATCCTTAAGGGTTTAAGATCTGAATTTCCTTTGGTCTATATATAAACAGTACTGCTGGAAGCCATTTTGTAATGCCTGATGTGTTTCTTTGATGCAACACGTTCGATAAAACTCATGAAATTTACAGAGAATTCAATATTTTTGGCTAATCCACCTATAGATGAAATCTGGTGGTATATGAAAGTTTGAACATGTTATTCATTGAGTTTTAGACAAAGTGTTGTGTCGTTTTTTATCATGGGTGTTTGGGGAACAGTGGCAGCAATCACACTTGAGTGTTTGCTCGTAATCTAAGGCGCACCATCATGATTTAAGGCCGACAACAACGAATAACTGAGTGTGTAGCATTTTGAAGGTGCGCTTTATTGCAGATGCTGTGGGACTCCCACAGCAGTGATCAAAGAGGTTTTAACCTCGGTGCAGCCTCACCCTCAGCTGAAACCTCTCCCCAAATTATTTTTGGATGATTGCTTTGCAATTGCCTCTATTTAATATCTGTGTCTTACCACTTCCATTCATTTGAATGAAATTACTTCTTCATTAAAAGGTCAACTCCGATTGTCTTTGTTTATTTTAAAGGAGTGTGAAACGAACATTTACACAATCACAATGCTTTCTTGTATACAGTACATTTAAGTAACACTGCTTTTGTAGAACATTTCACTGACAGCAGATAAAGATGTAAACGCACGAACGGATCATCAAAGCAATTTATGTCACCTTAAAAAAATGTTATGACTAGATTGGACTGCTGGTAGAGGAATGAGTAAAATTCTTGGATCTAATTCACTCAAATTTCTTTGGATGTGATGGTTGATAAATGCCCTCCCGCCCACGATATATGTCATTAAATGACATGGAGAGGCCAACAACTAAGATTTCTGAAAGCAGCTTTGGAAAATAACTATTTCCAAATGATTTTTTTGGGTCAGGCTTGTAATAGGGAGAACAAAGCGTCTTTAATTCCTTTAAATCTCTGTCTATGTTTGGTGTGCAGGCAGGGATGAGTGGGACATGGAAATGAAGGGCAGCTGTGTCAAACCATAAAAACTCAATTTAACATCAAACTGACTGTCAGTTATACCACTATTTTATTTAAACAAAGATTATCCACACTTCTGTTGGAATAATTTCAGTAATCCCAGCTTTGCACAGTCAAACGAGAAAATTCTCTTCTTTGTAAAGTGTATTTTTACAGTTTTGACCTGTAATTACACTGAACATCCTAAACATAACATTAAAATAGGCATAACACTTTAACTTACAGTATAAAACAGGAAATTTGACAGCGAGATACTCAAGTTCAAATACAGCATTTCCTGGAGGAAACATTCAAGTACTGTACATGCATCTTTTCTAAAGTCTGATTTCATGTACATGCAAGAAAAAAAGACAAACCAAAAAAGGATTTTTAAATAAACATGAATAATTTGTTTTCCACCTCATGGGATGTACAGGCTGTATTTAATTGGCCTGTAGACCTGATATATTCAGCCATACTCCAAATAGAAAAAAATACAATCTTTAAAAGCAAAATTATTAAAAAATAAAACACTTATACGTCTACATCATTAAATGAGTGATTCCCTAAACCATTTAGCTTCTCCAGCTGATGTCAGTGTTAATCCTGAGTTGGTCATCACTGGAAAAAGTCATCACCAGTTATGACAATGTTCTCCATAATAAGGCCTTCATCCTCCTCCTCCTAGAAGACAGAAACACACACACAACTTAGGGTCAAGTACTGGCTTAATAAACAGTCTTCTATAGAATCTAGTCTGTACACTTTCAAAGTTATGGACACTGGTTTGTCTGTAGAAACCCTCTCCATACTACCACAGAGGTGCAATGTTGTTTTGTGTGTTTTTTAAAAAGCTGCAATTGGTCTCTTGCAGTCGAAAACATGAAAACATGAATTTTTCTTTAAAAATCATCCAATTGATGTGATTGTGATGCCAACATAAAATATGAACTCGTTATTATCCGAAAATAGACCTAGAATATGTTTAACTTTGTGCTTTTTCCCAGATTTTTCCAGATTAACTTCCAGTATCTGGCAGTTATGTTATGTTAAAATACTGTTTTAAGAATTTAAAATGAAGAAAAACAAAAATGTTTATTTAAAAAAACACTGTAGTTGTACATGAACAGATTTTCTATGTTAAATTTGAAATTTGAACAGTACAAAACATTTTGGGGCCACACGGTGGTGTAATGATTAGCACTCTCGCCTTGCAGCGAGAAGACCCGGGTTCGAGCCCCGGTTGGAACAAGGGCCTTTCTGCATGGAGTTTGCATGTTCTCCCCGTGTGTGCGTGGGTTCTCTCCGGGTTCTCCGGCTTCCTCCCACAGTCCAAAAACATGCAATGTGGGGATTAGGTAAATTGGACACTCTAAAATTGACCATAGGAGTGAGTGTGAGAGTGAATGGTTGTTTGTCTCTATCTGTGTGTGGCCCTGCGATGGACTGGCGAACTGTCCAGGGTGTACCCCGCCTATCGCCCGATGTAGCTGAGATTGGCACAGCACCCCCCGCGACCCTCTGGTGGAGGATAAAGCGGTTAGATGATGACTGACTGACAAAACATTTTGTCTCAATGTTTTCCTCAATGAATCTCTCAATGTTTCTCTGTCTCACTGTGTTCAGGTGGTGTTCTCTCTCTGGCAACAGAGACGCTGATTCGAGTGAAATTACCATAATAACAGAGGTCTCAATGTTGACCACATGTTGGCCAACATTGAGACCTCTGATTTAAATGTTTTAAATGATCACCTCTGATTGATCCTTTTTCTTCGCTCTTTGTTTTCCTGTTGTAACATTTTGGGTTTTAATGCAAATAAGGGATTTTTTTTTTTAAATTTAACATATTTATTATGGGTGTGGTTTATAGCACTTGAGTAATAAATGGGTTTGCTAGAAGAAGGGGAGGGGTCAAAGAAACTTGTGGTTGGTTGTGGAAATGAACAAAACTACAAACAAACTCAAAAACCACTTCACACAGCTACTCCGCAAGCTACACCAGTGACTCTTCTCGCTTGGGTGGCTCTTTATATCCCCTCTAGCCACACCCATATTGGACTAAACCAATGCATGAGGTACGGGTAGGTAAACTGAAACAGAATTCAACAAACTAAATCTAGAACAAAACAGAAGTACATGTTAAATTATACTACGACAATAAACACGAGCTACTGAGGAAAACGCGACCCCACTGTCTGCCTTAGTGTTAAAATCACAACACACACGTTTTTTAGCCTGAATATGGGTTTCAGCTAACCAGACAGTTACGATGCCTTCACGTGCTATCGGAATTATGGTAAATACGACTTCCCCTTGTGCAAAATGCGCACGAAATCGTGATTACCTGTGGGAAATTGGGAGATAATTTTGATTCACCAGTTTCCCGGTGGAGAAAAAATCTTGTGATATTTCTAGATGGTAGAGAGTAAGACAAGATTCTTAAGTCACGAATTGTAAATAATCCCTTAATTATAATTATTTAATTCACAATTATTATTATTATATGGTTTTACCCAAGAAGCAGGTAAGGGTGAACCGTGTGTCAGCCATTTTACATGTTTCGCTCTAACAACAAAAGCACTTCCGATTCTACGAATGCGAAGTGTAGTCTTTCCGGTAGCATGTTAAGGCAGCATTAGCTTCACTAATTGCATTTGAACATTTCGGAAGGAACAGTTTTCACACCGGCAAATATCTGGAAAAGGTGTTGTCTTGCCGTTTGAATGTCTAAGACACATGGATAAAACATGGATAGAGGCCGAGGTTCTTTTAGGCACCTGAACATGGTGGACTGGCAGTCATTAGGTGAGACACACACACACACACACACACCTGGTCACCTCCACCTGCCGCTCACTCTGTGGTTTTATTACCGTTATAAACACAAGTGTACCGCTGTGTATTTAGTCATTTTAGTGTTTTCTTTTATTGCTTCGTGCTTTTAATGTATAATCCTTTCTCACCTCCCTTTGTAAAGTTTATTTGCTCAAATCTCTGTTGAGCTTCTGCCAAAATGGTTTACTGCCAGCCTTTGCAGAAGTCTGGTAGCTACCTGCTTTTATACCTTCTTGTATCACCTTATTTCTTTTCTTTGAAGATGTGCTGTGTGATGGGTTATTTGATATGATACCTTGATAAAGAGCACAGCTGATAGCCACTTCTTTCATGTTGCTGTTCATTTATTTTCATAAGCAACACACTGCCAATATTTTATCTTCTGTATGTATGAAAACGAATGCTGATCATTGCAGAGGTAGTCACAAAAATGTCAAAATTCTGACTTTTTCGTCAAAATTCTGACTTTTTCGTCAAAATTCTGACGTTTTCGTCAAAATTCTGACTTTTTCTCTTCTCAGAATTCTGACTAATCTCAGAATTCCGTCATCTTTTCCTCAGAATTCTGACTTTACTTTTTTTTCCTCCATGTGGCCTTAATACCCTTCTGTATTTATCACTTTCCTCGAAAGTCGTGAATTCAAGGAAATATTTGAAGGAAGATTTTGATGAGGATAAGTAACAAATGCCATTAAAATAATAACATCAGCAGGAGGTATTCAGAAGATAGTGTCGATATCATGGCTTAGGTGGTTTTCTCTTATGTGTTTCTCAAGTTAAATGTTTCTTGAAGTGTGGTTGTATGAGGAACTGCTGACATAACAAAACATAAATCTACTAAACTCTACACATGCATAAGTCACTGTAGGCTAAACACGGGAGCTTACTGATGACGCAAACACAAAATGCATGAGTCTTAGTGGCTCTCCACGCTACACATTAGAATGTTCATACTTGTGCTAACAAAGAGGGAAATAACACATGGAAACATAAATACGCATTGATAAAATATGTAATACCTACTTGTCTGGTCTTGACAACCACATTAGCTGCTTTACACTACAGTTTTGCCATTCACTCACACTTTCATATAGAGTCAGGAGTAACGTTGGGTCTTGCCCAAGGACACAGCGGACTAGCAGAGCCTGGAATCAAACCCACAAGTTGAAGGACGACTTTATCTACCGCTGATCTACCATCGCCCTGTCATTAGTCAGGTCAGTCTTTGTAAACTGCTAAATCTCCCGCAGGATCACTTTATGGTGCACTTTTTTTCCATCAACCGGCCTCTGGACTACAGATGTAAATTAGCCATTGGCTATCATGTGATGGGATTTTTATTATGGGGCATTGTCCCTACATTGATAAATGAATATACGAATTAAAAGGAGGTAAGATAGGAAGCATTGAAGTTACTTTCCTTTATCATTTATCAACCTTTTCTAATCATTGCATTGTGCTTTCATAATTGTTTATCATTTCACTTGCATGAAATGTTGAAATTGCTAACATTTTTTCCTCATACTTCACAAATGATAACACAAGATCTATTGGCAATTGTGTATGAAACCTGTCGGAGCATATTGAATTTCTTGCCAGCTGTGGTTGGCTTCTTTGTCTCAATCCCACAGTGTTTGAGGGACTTTTTAGTTTATGCTCCACTTATTCTGTTTTAATGATGACCGCGTCTTAATGTTTTCAGTCACTGACATGCATGTTTTCTGTCAAGGATTCAGGTTAAAGCTGAATTTTCTGCAGGTTAACTTGTGTATACAGTAGGCTACATGCGACTGTGTGTTGTTACTCACTTCATCTTCAGGTTTGTAGTCTTTCTCTTTGCTGCGATAGGACACGACATGGATCAGAGTGTAGATCCTGCAAATAGAAAAACAGCAAGTAGAAATTATGGACAGAAGAAATGGCTTTACAGCACCTGTAACATGGAATGTCATTATAATCCCTCTTTTCAGTTGCTAATCTCTTGACACTGAATCAGAAACCTGGTGTTTTACTTTAGTTTTCAAGCAGTCTATTTCGAGTCTGATTTTATGCTGCAGAAAAGTAAAAACTCAAAGCGATGGGATTTAACTTGGTTTGTGACACCGTGACGTACCTGTGATACAACATAGCCAGGAACTGGAGAATAAGCAGAACAGCAAAAGACAACAGGAACATCAAACTGAGAGGCTCTACCTGTCAACACACAAAGAGACAGTACTGAGGGCGTTAACTGGTGGTGGTTACAGTAGCACTGGCCAGTGAAAGCTGTCACTTGCATATAGGATTGTATCTGTCTGCTCCTACCTTGAGGAACTCCCCAGAACCAGTTCCATTTGGGTAGAGTTTTGGGATCTTGATGCTGATGACATCACTTCCAATGGCCTGCAGGAAGAAGGTGGCTACCACCCACAGTACGTTGATAATGAAATATAGGAAGACAGCCTATAGAAAGCATACAGAGAATGTGTAACTGGAACTGGAAAAGTGAAAAGTGTGTGCCTTCTAAAAGGATTTTAAAGCAATTTAAATTTCCTTTGAGCCTTTGCATATTTTCTTTTTGATTCCAAACCAACCAATTGGGTTTAAAACCTACAGCACATACACATGTAGACATGGCCAAGAATAGGGCAGAAAGGTGATTTCAGTGACTTTGAATGTGGCATGGCATTTCACAAACAACCATCCCTGAGAAGAAATATCCAGTGAGTCTGCAGTTCTCTGGGTAGAAATGCTTTGGTGGAGCCAGAGGTCAGTGAATGGGCAGACAGATTCAAATGAAGTGCAATATCTCTCTCTGTTTGTCTCTGTTTTTCTGTGTCCTCCACAACTTTGTGTTTAAGTTTTTTACAATGTATTCCATCTGCTATGTTGACATCTGCACTATGTCTACTCCAGTGTTTCAGAACAGAGGAAATCTGACTTGAGACTAAAACAACAATGCAGTCGTTACCCACATTTGATCTGATTGGTGTCTTTGAGTCATGACCTGGTGACCACCAGTGTTATTCTCAGTTTCTTGTCACAGTGCCTGCACTTTCATTATTGCCATTTCTTGTTGTTTGTTGTATTTTCTGAAACTACAAAACACCTGCACACACACACACCCAGTGTACATTAATGCTCACGTGGCACAGAAAGTGTTTTTAGTTGTGTTAGTATGGATGCAGATTATTTGTTATGTTGTGTTTATTACCTCTGCTAAGGTTATGTATTTGACTGTTTGTCTCTGAGCTGCTTAACTTGAAAAGAATGTTGGCTATGGCGCAAGTAAGAAATAATATGATTTAGGTGATAACTGTATTTTAAGTATGTTATAAAGATCATAGTTTCTATTTCATTTGTATTTATAGTGTGTTGTCACTCTCCTGTTGAGAAGTGCAAACATTTCAAAAGAAAACTTTTTCATGAAACCTGTGTGCAGCCAAAAATCATTGCAATAATGCGGAAGTATTAAGTATGACGGAAATATTGAATGGATTTATATTGTGATAAGATATTTTCCCATAACACCCAGTCCTAGTGCTTCCTCTAGTTTTCAAATTAAACTTTCTTTATTTATGTATTTTTATTTTTTTTAGCTTTTGTTAGTAAAACGAATACTTTACTTATTTTATTGTTATTATTGCATGTGGACCCCCTAGTGAAGTGATTGGCTTGGAGAATGGTCAAAGTCTGCCACACAGCAGTAAAGACAGTGCAGTAAGAGTAAATCTGACCTTGTTGCGCAGTGACTTCAGCTCTCTGGTGACCTCCTCTTCATGTGCTTTGTTGTTCTCAATAGGCTTCAAGTAGCGCTTGATTAATTTGTTCCAAAAGTCTTCCTCACCCTAAACACAAACATTCAAAAAACATTGTTTAGGATTAATTTGAAATAAAGGGAAGATGGTAAGTGAGCGTGTCACTTGTTAATCTTGTAAACAGCTAGAGATAGAGATAATATTTAATGTTGGTCATATGCTTGTCTTAACTGACTTGTTAATCTAACCATTTAAAAGTAAAAGAATGCCAGTATTACATGTACACATGGTAATATGTTCCCAAGACACCTTAACCTCAGACATGTCCGGTGTTGCATTATATTTATTTGATTCAAAGATGATTTTCAGCTTCATAACTCACCCAGGCTCATCCCAGCTAGTTTTTGTACTAATATCTTCCAGAATTTGTGGCTATATCAGCCTCTTACCTCATCTAGTTTTTCCACCTGAGGGGCGATGAGTGTTTTCCCAATTTCTCTCATTATTTTGCTCTCTAGCTGCTTCATTTTGTTGTTCTTGAGGATACGTCGAGCCTGTGAGACAGAGTCAGTTACTTGGTGCTGCAGTCATTCCTCTTTTGCAATATCATTTCATTTTGGCATTTAAGAAATAAGTCATTGATATTGCTGCAATGGAAATTTTGTCAAGTGAACTACAATGACATCATGAAATCGATATGGCTTGATTTAAGAGCAACACATAATTCAATTTCTTTTAGCAAATCCGTGATCATCACCCGCTCTGTTAGTGCATATTCTAACTCCGCCAGCTGGTTCTTTGTCAGAATATCTTCAGGCCCCACTCCATTGACCAGTGTATTTAGAGTCTCCGCTAAACATGTGACCAACTCCTCACGAACTTCATCGTATCTGTCGTTGGGGAGTGCACATCTGGAACAAAGTTGAAAGCGGTAAGCATACAGTTGCAGTGCACTGTACAAACTGACACATTCGACATTAGTGTAGGGCTGCAACGATGAATTGATTACTAAATTATTCGTGAACTATTTTGATTGATCAATGAATGCTTTTTTTATTATCAAAACAAGCTTCCTGGTTTTTAAGCCTCTGAAATGTCAAATGTTCTGGCTTCTTTGCTTCATATAACAAAGGAATCATTACAATGGAATAGTTTTGTAGACAAGATGAGACATTTGAGAGCGTTTTTCAACATTTTCTAACCTTTTATGGACCAACCGCTTACTCAGTTAAATGTGAATATAACTGATGGATTGAGTATATGAAAAATAATTGTTAGTTGCTGCCCAACATCCCTGATATTCACTGTACCGTTTAAACATAAAGATATTGCAATTTACCGTATATGTTCTTCTAGATTTCTTTTTATGTTCCCGAAGCTCAGCTTCTTCAAAAACAGATCCTTCACAGGGATAACCCAGTCTGCAGGCACACACATTAACATCATTATAGTGCACTTTGCACTTCACATAATTAAATTAAAGAAGTTAATGTTACATTATTTATAATCTATACACATTTTCAGTGTCTCTCACCACTGACTGGACGTCCCACTGTGTCACTTGACTCATCCTCATCCTCATCCTCCTCATCAGATTCACTCATTGACAGGCTCCTTTTGTTGATGCTGTTGCCACTGCTCACATACACACATTTTTTTTAATGAATTTTGAATGTGTATTTCACAGTTCCATTAAATCAGAATTTCTTTGTGCTTCTATTAGGACAGGTGGTCATTTAAAACTGTGGTGCGTAACTTTGTTGGGTTGGTTCTTCTCTGTGTCACAGAATCATTCTGCCTGTAGGCAACAAAGGTATTGCACTTTTTTAGGTTGGAAGTAATCGAAAGGTCAAATTAACAAATCAAGATATACTAGTAAGAGCTGCTTAAATTGTTAATGTGGACAAAAAAATGTACCACCTTTGATTAATTGCGATTAAGAATATCTAATAAAAAACAAATGTCTAGGAAAAGTTTCAGGAGTGAACGCTTCTGCTTCGTTTAGCAGTTTGACAGCAGTTTGATGTTTGTGCCTGCACAGATACCACTGCATACACACAAATGCTCCCTCACTCAGGTCTGAATCACAGCATACAAAGTAGTATGCTACATCATGTTTGTTTACAAAGACCAAATAGAAGCAGAATTATAACACACTCTATAACAATTCCCCAAAGGTTACACACTACAGCTTTAAACCTCAGCAAGTAGGTACTTTTTGAGTTAGAAATCTGGCCAGTTCATTGCTTAGACAGATTTTGAGTGTAAAATTACATTGTGTAAATTACAGTCAAAGATTGAGAGAAAGACGATACCTGTCAATGGAATCTGTGTCCTTGTCTTTTGCTGTCTTGTTCTTCAGTTTGTCAGTCACAAGTTGCTTAGATTCTTCTACAGTTTCCTCCTTTGTGTGAAGACCCTGAATCTCTTGAGTATCTTTGTGCTTGGTTAAGGCAGTCATTGTCAGCTCTCTCTGGCCCATGATCTGTTGAAGCATCGGATGCTCTGTTTCCTGAGTTATCTGTAAGGCAACAGGATAAAATACATTTTCCAGCCATATTTTCGTCTTCCTGAAAAGCCAAACAGTGCCTGGTAGGTGTCACTTGTACCTGTATCTTCATGTCCCAGCAGCAGAGTTTACAGTTTCTGTCACACATGACATTTTGGTTCTTTTTTTGTTCTCCACCTCCCCTGACACAAGAAAAGAGGGATGGTCAAAAATCATGCAAACATTGAAACACATTTAATTATTGGGGATGCAGATTAGTATAAGAGTGGTAAAAATATCTCTTCTCTTTATGATGAGTGGCATTTACGAGGATTAATTGACAGACATTCAATTAACCACCTATTAATCTGTATGCATAACTGCAGAAAGTCTTTAATATGTACTTGTGTACGGTACATGCATTCTACACTCTCACCACCAGATGTCACTACTTCTTACACACTGGACCTTTAACCACACCCCACTTCAACTTCTTCATGATCTGCTTAAGCAATGGTAAATTAATGGATGGATAAACTGTTGGATTTGGTCAGATTAAAGTTGGACCTTGATAAATCGAGAAAATAATCATCAGAGTAATCGATTATGAAAATAATTGCTAGTTGCAGCCCTAAAAAACCCAATGGTGATATTGTGGTAATAAGGAGATAATACAGTAATAACATTGTTGTTTACAGAGTGTTAGTTACTTTACAGGGTAACGTCTGTTTGATGAGAATTACTGTAGAATACCAGTTAGTGTATTAATCTAAAAATCAATTTGAAGGGGCAGGATGTGATAAGCATATTTCTTCATCCTGCTCCCTCTCGAACAATATTTTATGTTGGTTTTCTCCGGTAAACACTTATTTTCCCTCCTATGTTAATCCTTCACTGTTTGCCATTGTTTTAATGTTGTTCGAGATGAATGAAAAGAAATTGAAAAGTGCATTCTTTATAGGAACACATCATCATTGTTACTGCTTGTACCACTCAGAGGAAATCTTCCACGATTCCCACTTTTCCTCTGGGTTATCTTCACTGTCACAACTATCACAATTAGTGCCGAGACCTGAAGCCAGTAAATAGGCAAAGAGAGAAGTTTGAGTTTATTGATTGGATTCCTGTCAGGGGATTTGCTGCTGCATTTTGATATCATCCTAAATTAAAGTAAAAATGATTGTTTGCAGCCAAAAGCACCACCCCTCCCTTTAATACAAATTAGGGCATTACTTGTTGGATTCCCTTGTGCCCCAGGTGACGACGTGCATGTTAACCAAAGAATAGATGGTCAGTAGGAGATATCCACTGGGGATGCAGATGAAATACATCAAACCGTAAACGATCACGCCTGTGGAAGAAAGTAATGTAACATAAAGCAACACAACATAAACTTACAACTTGCATATTATTTCTAATATTTTTAGTATATAATCCTACCAAACTCCTTTGGGTGTAGTATAGCTGTCACCACGTACATGATTGCCATAGAGACCAAAAACACACCAGTCGGGGTCAGGAAGGTGCCCTCAACCACCATGTCCCCTAAAAAAATGGGAATATAATTTGTGTTAATACATTTGAGGGTTTGGAATAAATTCACTACAACATTTAAAAGATAAATAAATGGTTCACCCACCGATAATGGAGAACAAGGATGCAGTCATGAGGAATGCATACAGAACACTCATCAATGCAGCGATGGTTATTTGATTGTTGGAATTGGCTACGAAACAGACGATGATGTACAACACAGGAGGAATGCTTGCGATGGCGATGGAAATTGTCCCTTCCAATTTGAGGACAAACTGGAAGGCACCTGTTGGAGAGAGAGAGAGGGATGAGGATTGGAACAGATAAAAGACGAACAGCAGGGAAATTGATGGTAGAAGTTAAATGGTGATCGGCATGAAGGGATGTTCTTAGTCAAACCAATGTTTTTGACAAGCACTGAGTTGCTGCCAGGTGATTGGGTAATGAGATATTTCTGTCAACAAGCAGTTAAATGGCTACCTAATAAAGTGAGCAGTGAGGTATTATGAAATCTGGTTGTAAACTATTTCAGTGAGATGAAAGTTGCTTAGAGCCTCTGCAATCCTCTTATTAAATTTAAAACTAAAAATACAAGATTGAGTCTATATACAGCTGAGCTTTGGCTTCTACTACGTGATTAAATTAGTTCTGAAAAATCAGAAATTGAGAACCAAAATCATACAATATGAGTGCTGCACATTTGCCAACCTACCCAGTGGAATACAACATGAATTGAGTCACAACACAGAACACCAGTAAGTGTAATTCACAGGTAAACATCATATTTGAATGAAAGTCGGTGGAATTATTTGCGCTGTGGGCAAATCTAGTTTATTGCTTTGTTACATGTTCCAAATGTGAGAGCTGTGTGGGTGGATTATACAAGATTAATTTCTTCTGTGTTTCTATTTTGGATACATACTGTTTTCCTTATGACTCAGCGGGAACTCATTACACAACCCGACACTCAACAATATTGATATTATATTATTGTATTGTAAGATTTTATCAAAGCTCTGTTGGATACTGTATGTGTCATATAGTGTCGTAATTGTTGGTTACCTGAGTGCAAAGGGGCCAAAAGAGTTTTCTGAAGCAATTTGCGTGCTTCTCATGTGCTCAAGATAAGATAAGATTTACTGGAAAATTAAATGATATGACAATCTTTTCGACAAGTCACTTGATTAGTAATTGTATAACTGACACCACAGCACCATAGGGAAATAACATTTCTTGTAGTTTGTAAAAGATCATTGTGACCTTACTGATGTATTTGGTCCTTACGGAACCATAAAAAGTATGATAAGGGCAATCGGTTAACAAGAGAGGACATGTTAAAGATAACATGTACCATTCAGGAAGAGTTGGTGGAGACATAAATTGGAACCTACTTGCTATCATGAGAGTCACAGATGCTGGACCAAGGATTGAGGAACCAACTGCAAACATCTGGTAGAAGATGTAAAACCTGGAGATGGATGTGTTTTTCTTCACTGTCTCTTGACCACTGCAAATGAAGTCACAAGGGTGAATATGCAGTAAGGCTGTATATTGTAAGAAATGTTACGTTAGAGTAGTAAACAGCTGATTGGGAAAAGTATTGTCCATATGTCTCTGAAACCCTTGAAATTATAGCAGGTGACGCCTAAATAATTATACTGCATGGTCATTATATCATTGTTAAAATGACAAATCTAATGGTGGCCTTTACAATTTTTTACTCTATTTCTACTTGGACTAACCTGTGCAGGAGGTCCAGTGTGTTGGCCAGTGTTGAGGGTCCCCATCGTCTCCGCTGGTTGTAAAACTCTTTGAACTCCTGCGGCGAGTTGGTGTATGCATCTGACGCGGCATTGTATTCGACACGCCAACCTTGCTGCAGTAACAGGGTACACAGCCAACGATCCTCCCCTGCACGCACGCACACGCATGCACACACACACACACACACACACACACACACACACACACACACAGTGATGAACAATAAGGTGAATGGCTTAGACTAGACGAAAGGTTAGAAGGAATTAAAAAAATGTCTTGGACATATGCATTTGTGTGCCAACCTTGGTCATACTGCACATATTGTGCAGCTCTTGTCGCAGTTGTTGTGTATCTCTTTAAAACATTGTCATCCATTAAGGCCGACCCTCTGAACAGACTAAAGCAACCTGGACTGCACAGCACGCAGCCAAACACATGCTCGGAAGTCTTCTGGAGCCAGTGGCCTACTGCATACTCAAACTTCTGGTACCACACCATGGGGCCTGGGATGGTCAGCAGGCATGATGGCAAGCAGAGGGAGTAATGGAGAAAAACAAGAGGTGGGTGGGGTGGAGTAGGAGGATAGGAGGAGAGAGAAAGTAGACTTGGTGATTTGCAGTGAAAATACATTTGTTTTATTTAAATTATATCCCGGGCTCCACATCCCCTTTCTAGTTTCTGTCTCTCTCGTCTTGTGTGAGTGATTACGTGATGGGTTGCAGGTGTGCATGATTGCTGATAACGCTTGTGTGAATCTTTATGTGAATGCATTTCGATTTGGGGTGCAGACTCTTCCCAACACCCCAGGTCTGTCTGATTGGGCTCATGCTAAGAATGTGAAGTGTGACCTTGGCATAAAATAGCCTTCTCTTGAAACACTCGCAGCCAGACCGCCTCTTTAAAATGGTTGCTGGTGGTTTCTTGGGAGCTGGGCAAAGGTAGTCTCATTCTAGTAGCCCCAGGTTCTCTTCTAGACCTGGATATAGCACTCTACTAGGTTGTGGAAGCTGATGTTTGACTGTCAGTATGATGGACTGTTTCATACTGCATGCTGGGACATTTTTCCAGCACTACCCGGACCCTTTTATATTAGCTTCATACAACCACTTGACTTATTGTATTTGTCAACTGTATGAGCCAGATGCAATTTGGATCTTAAAGGCATCCATCACGGGAAATGGACCATGGATTTTTTAATACTGCCACACCAAATAGGAATTACCACTAACTGAGTCATGTATCAATAATATTTGCAAGGTAGAGATGAAAAAAATTGTGATTTAATTTTGGTTTCCAAATGGATAAGTGAAGAGATGGGTTGTTGTTCCTTGCTGTTTTGTTACTCTGTAATGGCCCCATGTAAAGAGGTTTAGCGCCATAAAATAATATTAAACTAATAAAAATAAAAGTTAAACATTGAAATGGCTATTCTTACCCATTCCAGTTGGATGGATTCTACCACATGCTGCTCCTACATTCTCATACATCCTCAACCTGTAAATGAAAAGAATTCTTAATCATCAGTTTACAAAAAATACAGTTTTGTTTGAGCTCTCCGAGTGCTTTCTCTATTTTGGTCAATATGTCAGTCACTGACCTGTCTACTAGCAGAATCACAGCTTTGGGCTGGAAGTCGGTGTCTCCATCCAGAGCCAGGAGATATGTGTTGTCATCTGAGATGAATCTTCTTTTGTTGTCATGGTTATACTGGTGCATCAGGAAGCTCTCGCCGTCAGCAGAGATCAAATGGGATTTACATGGGTTATTGTGGTTCTGGCGGCAAAACAAAACAAAGATCAATATTTTAATTTTGTACTGTTAAACAACAAAGACGGAAGGAAAACAATACTTACCGGGATCCTCGAAGGGTTCTTGACAATGTAGCCTTTCCAGCCAAGTAGATAATACAGATACATTATCTGAAAGTGATAAACAGAAATATGATGGCCAGCTGTTTAGAACATGGGTGCAAGCTATAAGTAATGCATTATACAATGGTATTCATAAGTCCCATCATAATCCCTCCCAGGAGTAATAAATAAATGACAGAATTTGCTCCATATCAGTTTTTAATGTTAATGTTTAATCTATCATACCAATCACATGAACACATTTTCTTCTAAGGAACAACTACTCATCAATTCAGTTTTTTTGTGTTTACATGACAGCCATAGACTTTATTCTATGGCTGTCTATATTCTGATTGGACAATCCCGTGTGTGAAACATTTACACACTGGTGTTTCTCATATTTCATATAAACTCACTAGCCACTGTATAAATTTCAACTGCTCGTTTAACCAATCACAATCACAAAACTCGATACACATAGTCATGTCACCACAAACTGTCTCCGGATTCTATACTACAGGTTAATTTATCCATATCTTTCATATTGTAATATAGTTTGGGCAAGTACTTTTTCTAGTACTCTCAACAAAATTTTGGTCCTCCAGAAACGTTTTGTTAGAATTGCAACTCGATCAGAGTCACACACCCCATCTGCTCCTTTATTTCAAAAACTACAAATTCTTACTATTTTTAACATCAACATTTTTCAAATATGTGTTTTTATGTATAACATACACTCAAGTGAAGGGAATATTCCTGAGCATTTCAAGACATATTTTATAGCAAATTCACAGGTCCATTCCTACTCAACTCGTCAATCCTCAGATCTTCATCTTCCGAAATTTCTTACTTGCAGAGGTAAATTTTCAATAAGATTTAGGGGTACTAAATTGTGGAATGACTTTTCCCATCTGGCAAAAAACTGTTCTTCCATAAAATTCTACAAAAGACACTTAAAAGATTATTTAACGGTTGTTTTGTAATTTGCTTTTCTTCATGTGTTGTTGTTCATGTCTTTGTGTTTTATTTTTGATTCACACATGCTCAAGGAATCAATAATTTAGGGGTATAAACCAATATTTCCCTCATGGAGACACACACACATACATACACACACGCACACATTACACACTCATACTTTTGCTTTTATATTAATGTTTGTTTGTTTTCATTGTTGGTTTGTTTTTTTGTTTTTTGTTATTATATATAATTTGTGATTATTAGTTTGTTAGGGGTGGAGTGGCTCAGTGGTTAAGACTCTGTGTGCAAAAAGACATCATGGTCGCAATGGTTGCAAGTTCGACTCCCCCCTGGCTGATTGTACTCAATTCCATTGTAAGTCGCTTTGGATAAAAGCGTCTGCTAAATGACATGACATGACATGTAATGTTATCACTTTTATATAGTTAGATGATTTTTTTGTATGTTAATTTTGTGTTCTCTTTTAAATATTAGACATGGTCAAGGCTACCTACTGAAGTTCAAAGAATGGGGAATAATAAAGTGTCTGGGAACTTGTGCATAAAAGTGGAATGCACTACCAAAAACAATCCCCAAATATTAAGACAGAAAAAGCACACTTAATTAGGGCTGCAACTAACGATTATTTTCACGATCGATTAATCTGTCGATTATTTTCTCGATGAATCGCTTGGTCCTCAAAAGTCTTGTTTTGTCCACAAACCAAAATGATACATTTTTAATCATTTCTTTGTTATCCAGATCAAAGAAATAGTCACATTTAAGAAGCAAAAACAATTGTGTTTTAATCATGAAAAAAGCTTCAAATCGATTCATTGATTATCAAAATATTTGTCGTTTAATTTAGTAATCGATTAATAATCGATTCATCGATTCATTGTTTCAGCACTACATTTAATGCTCCGTACCTGTGACCACCTTTTCTTGTTCCTGATGAGACACTTGTCCTTCAGGTGAATAAAAAGCATGTTGCCGTCAGGCATGACAACAATCAGCCTGCCACCATAGGGAGTCTCGATGATTGACACATCATCTGGCTCCTTGTTGGTAAACACCCTAAATGATTGGATGTATAGATGGATGGTTATAAATATAGTTCTATAGATAGGAATAGATATAGCATAGTAAATGGATAAATCTCACCTATAAACCTCTACGACCACGTGTATTAAGTCCTCAACATAAGAATTAACCAGCCTTTTCTCTGTCCCCTTTTCAGTCATGAAGGCATCGTCTACATAAATGTGACACTCAAAATCAAAACAGTCATTATGTTTCTCCTTTGGATCGCCACGATAGCGGTCCAACCTGAAACCATAAAAGAGAGTCATGATGCTATAGAAGCATGGTGCACTTAACTATGTTCAATTTTTCTTCAAAATAACAGTGAGTGTGAAAAGAAATAAACGGGGAAAATTACAAATCACAAATACCAAACAACTTTAATATTTAGCATTATTCCCTTGTACTAAACAAATTCAATTGACAATTAAATTTAACTGACACATTTAATGGGGTAGTTGAGGTGTGTTGTATGAAATGACTTTGCTGTGTGTGCTGCCAGCTGTCACCAAGAACAGGGGAAAAGTGTGCAGTTGACAAAGCATAACAAACTCAATTTTCCAGTTGTAAAAGGCTGTCCAAAGATGAGACAAAGCAGTAAACATATTGAATTATTGTAGACATAAGCAGGTATAGATACTGTATGATTAGATAAGTGGTTGAAATCTGTTTGTTTTTCTTGTTGCCATGTTTTCAGTGAGGGCAAGCATCCACGTCTCAGGATGATTCTTGGTTCAGAGAAGTCAGTAGTGCCTGTCAGTAACTCATACAACCACACTTCAAGTATCACTTTAAATATAGGCAAAACCTGTGTTCAACTGTAGCATGTTGTCCAAGATTGTCAGCTGTTGTAAGTTGCTCTTAACGGAACAAAAGAACAGCCCCTGCTGTGTATGTGAGAGTGGTATCTGCAGTGATTGTATCTCAAACCTGAACATGGAGGTGAGAATCGCCAACATTTCATCATATGTCTCGTGCCACATGGTGGCACACAGATAGATGACAGAGTTCTGCATCTCATCATTGCTGTAGAGGAGAGTAGAGAAGGGAGGGTTGGTGTGTGTGGTTTGAAACTCTTCATGTGGTAAAGTCTAGGAAGCACATTGTGATTCTTTGTGGAGGCTTGGACTTGAAGTACCATTGTGCCAATGACCTTTCCACAGTTGTTGACTCTCTCTTTACCTCTCGTTGGTCTGGGCACGTGACACCTTCATCTTGGTGTTGAGCAGCAGTGATAGGTCGATGAATGCAGATTCATAGAGTCGGCGAACAAAGAGCTGAGAGGTTCGCTCTATGCGCTGCACCTAAGGCAGGGAAAATGGCACAGACTTTTAGGTCAACGACTTTTGTCTGATTTGATGACTTCACTCGAGGATAAAACATTTAAAATAAATCCAACTGTCTTTCTTTGTGACAACCATGTGCTATGATCTGTAATATGGGTATTGTTGTGGGAGAAGTATCAGAAAGATTGATATATATGTATATTTTATACAGTTTTGGTGTAAATGATACTATGAGTTTAACTCAAGCAAGTCCAGTTGCCAACTGCCAACTACTGAAGAATATAATGAGTTTAGTGGAGATAGAAAGTGTGTCTGTTCTTGTATTAGTTACCTCTTTAGAACCTATTCTGGCATAAACGCTGACCAAAACCTGTTCCTAATGAGGCGGAAACTCATTTCTGAGGAACGTGTTTAGTTTAGGGCTAAGAAATTATATGGTTATGGTTAAGGTGTGTGTGCGTGGTTGGAGGATGTCCTAGGTATGACTCCTCAACTTGAAATGTTGATATATAATATATAAATATATATAAATAATATATATAAATACCTTGATCTTCCATACGTAGTAGGTACAGGAAATGAAACCTAACCACATACACACTCCCTCTAATGCCAGTACTGAAAAAGGCCACTGCAAGTAGTAGCTGTCAAACAGTTCAGAAACATTTCAGTTAAATAATATACATGTACAATTATAATCGATTTAAGCTGTCGTTTATTCGTCCATACAATGTCAGAAAATGTTGATCAGACATTTCTCAAACCTGGAAATGATGATTTTCTCAAATGTCTTGTTTTGTCCAAAAACCAAAATGATTCAGTTTTAATGATTTCTTTGTTGTATGGAGCATAGGAACCAGAAAATAGTCACATTTAAGAAGTTGAAAAATCAATAAAATTGTTTTAATAATGGAGAAAAAAAAAACTCAAACCGACTAATCAATTATCAAAATAGTTGACGATCAGCTGCAATTTTTAATAAATTAGTGGTCAGTTACTTATATACTATATATAAGAATTTTGAACACCAATAATTTGGTTTGTGTTTTTATTTTATAAATAAATAAGAATGTTTGGTTTCTTCTCCTTCATGAAAATAAACAAATTATGATGATCGATCAACATTTTACACAATTTTCTTGTTGCGTTATATGGATGAATCAATGGCATGCTTAATTGAGAAAATTATCCACAGATTAATTCATAATAAAAGTAATCATTAGATGCTACATTATTCATATACAGTGCTGTAATGGCTACATTTAGCAGGAAGCCACTTTTACACTTTTACCTGTTAAGTGAAGTACGACAGATGCTTCTGGAAATCTCCAGTATGACCACTGGTGTTGTGTCCTCATTACGTATGAAGACCAAGCTTTCACAAAACTCTGCAGGAGACACAAACCTAAATGTTTTAGGACATAGTCCCTGTGTAGACATGCTTTTTGCAGCTTTATCTCAAAACACACTCACAGTATACATGTATTGTAAACATTAGAATCCAAGGCATAATGTCTTTTACAGTAAAATTTTATATTTTGGGTGAAAAAGAAAAAAACCTACCCATGAGGCTCCCATGATTTGCGCCTTCCAATTCTTCTACTTGTGTTATGAAAAGTATCATTCCCACCAGCAGCACTGCAGGACCTGTGCAGCACACTGGCATTGCAAAACTCATCTTGACTGCATGAATCTTACAGGCCACCACCCCTAACCAGTGGCAGGCTGCTGAACAGAAGGCCTGAGACAGGAAGAGAGAAGGGATTTGGATTTATTTGATTTATTTTTAGGCTCTCCAAATTAAAATGTTCACTTAAACTGTTCAGCAGCTCATCACAGAATCCTTACTGAATATTATTAATATTAACTGCATATCATAGCACGTCTCTCACATTGTGACTTATTTTAATTACTTCCTTATACCTACCTGTAAGGTAAACAGCCCCAGTCCTATTCGCAGTAATCTCCAGTCATCTTCATTCAAATTAAAGTCTGACCACTCAATGGACCTCTGAATCAGCCAGTGATATACCAGGTACACCCCTCCTGCGATAGAAAAAACAATGTCACCATCTGTCCTCCAGCAGTCATATCAAATCAATAACCAATAAAGACTTTCATTAAAAATGTATCCACAGTCAAAGGTTTTGTATATCAATGACAAAAATTAAAGAATATAAACCTCAGATAGTGGATCCCAGAGGTCAAACCGAATATGGTTAAGCAGCGTTTAACAGTTTTTTTTTTTTTTACTGTACACAGGTTGCACTGAAATCAGGTTGAATAACGTTTCTTTTCTCATATGCTTATGATTGAGCTCTTTTAAAGCACTTCTGCTGCACTATACATTATTTTAATGATTTTAAAGTAAATTATATAAAATAATATTTTACGCTTCATTTCGTTCTAACTTTTTGTTTTCTTTCTCTCTATTTCTCCCTAATCCTACATTGAAAAGAGCGCCACATTAAGTTTATGGACGTGTAATAAGAAGAAACATGCTGGGTATCAAAGGTCCTGCGTGTACGAATTGGTGAAATCCAATGGTGTGACTGCAGACTGTAACAAACTGAGCATTGGTCTGCAAATCCCGCCTTTAAGTGCTTGTCAGGAAACTACGGTGGCCTTCACATGATGTCATTATTTTTCGTTTGTATGCCAAGTTTCTATTTTAAAATGGCTCTGGACCTCTGTAAAGCAGGGCCCTCGCCTAAAGTACAGTACACAATAAAAAGCGTTTTTTATTGTTACACACGGCTCCTTTAAGGATACACAAGGCAATTATATGTATTATAATGTGATTTTGATGTTAGAAAGTGTGGCTTTGTGTGCTTTGGTTTGACAGAGACATGGATTTTTAATATTGTGCATTGATATGAATATTGATGGATTATAATTACCAATCACAATTATTCTCAGAATGCTGCTGATGACAAACACAAAGTCCCTGAAACCGTCCAGTTCTGACAGTTTATCCTGCGAGGACAAAGAAGGAAGTGGGGGAAAGAAGGTCAAGTCAAGGTAAATTTGAGTTGTTACCATGAAGACAGTACAATAAAACAAATTCTACTTTACCTGCAAGCGGTTGGTAGCTTGCAGAGGATTTTCCCACCAGCACAGGGAGATGAGCAGTGAAGAGGCAATTCCAATCCCAATATAGACAAAGCAGTCGGAGCTCTGTCTGTCCACATATAATGATACACGAACGTGGTAGTCGAAGATCAGGAGACCGTAACCTGTTTGTGTGTTAATAGACTGGTTAAATAGTAAGTGGCTGTGTTACAGTCGGCGAGTCTAAGTCGGCCAACAAAACAGTGGGTCTAGACATGAAAAAGCACCATGTAAATGGTAAAATTTGTAGTTGTGTCCTTGATTCGACAAATCAAAACAGGCCAAAATAGATGCATTAGAGCATTACCTGCAAGTGTAAAAAAGAGGGAGCATATTGGGAATATAATTTTCCACTTTTCTCTCTGTAGTCTGAAGACAATCTGCATGAAGGCAGAGCATATGCAGACTCCTCCACTGATGAAAAGATTAGTCAACACGTCAAACTGAGGCATAACAACTAGCACCAGGACTGAAGTACCAAGAGATACCAGGCACTCAATAGCACAGATCTAAAAAAAAAAAAGACAGAGACACAATTATGCCTTTTAACTTTAAATAGAATTTAAATTGCCAAAGCAAATGAATGGTGGTCAAAAGAAATCATACAATTATCCCACATTAAGTTTTTAAAATGTTTGCCCAGCGTTGGCCCTAAAATTTGTAAATCTAACTTTTCTTTTTTTACAATGTGAAGTGGATGTTTTGATACAGGTCTTTGTAAGAAGCATGCTCAGCCTATCTTTACAAATAACTCTGAGCATGACAACACAATGACATACACAGGTTACATACAAGCTAATTGCACACACTTATATATGTTATTGCTAGGGTTGCAAAATTCCGGGATTTTTCAAAGTTGGAAACTTAATGATTTTATGAGGTAGATGATATTTCATCTGTGATGTTAAAGTTTAACTAGCAACTGTTAAATCAAAATTTATTGCTAGCTTACTGGTAAACCAGATGTGCTAAATGTACTCTAGCTAGCACTATTTCATTAAAGAAGCTAGCTTATTATGGTGCTAGCTACCAAATGTGATGCTGTTTCTCCTGCCTCCTACTAGACGGTTTTATATTACCACACAAGATTTCATACATCAGTTGTAAAATGTTTTGAAGACATTTTTGTCATCTTATGTAACAGAAGAATGCCACACACGCCATTCAGTGTGTGGAGGTATTTCCCAATTTCACAAGCTTTCACAAGCTTCTTCTTACTCAAGCAAAAAAATAAATGCAGCAGACGAGTTCCACTCCAGTTCTCATTAATTCCCAAAATTCTTATGGTTCCTGTGGAAGGTTTCCAATTTGAAATATTCCCAAAATTCCCATACGAAAATGTCCATGGGAAGTTTTGCAAACCTTTGCAACCCTTGTCATTGCACTTATTACTAAACAGTAATAAGTATTACTTTCAAAATGGTTATTGTGCAGTTGTGAATATTAATGTTTTGAGGTTATTGACAGCATGGACAGAGTTCTACTCAACTCCCAACAAAATCTAAATACAGTATAATCTAATATTTACCATGTTGACATTCAAACATTTCACATGAGAAGAGTGCAAACTTCATAGTGAAAAACGTACACACAACATGGTCTTTTTGTTGGGATTTACAAAGCTCTTGAAGGTACATCTCCACAGTGATTTTATGAACACCAGGAAGTTTGGGAAAACCAAGGAGAAAACCAACATCAGTGTGTAGAACTGCTTTTCTTTTGGGCTGCGCAGTGATGTTTTACTGCACAGTGTTGACATGACCAAGAGAGATCCCTGATAAGACAGAAAAATAAAGTTAAAAGAACATCAAAAGTACATTTTTGTTCTTTCATGTACAGGTCAGGCCCTTTCTTTTTATTCTGTCTAATATTAGGAATAGACCCATAAAAAGCCTCTGCATTTTCTTTGCCACACTGTCTTTTGTGGTAAATGATTGTTCAACTTTACTTCCATTTACTGAAATGCCAGGAAATTTACCACCAACTGCTTCCTTCTTTAAACTACTACTGGAGGTTAAAGACTCTGAAAGCATGTGAGTAGCGAATTGATTTAATTAGCTTTTATACTAGAGATAACAAATGTGTGCCATGTCCTCATGCCAGCTTTAACAGTAAAGCCATAAAACCGCTCTCATCGTAACTGACTCATTCACCCTGACATCAAAAAGTAAACTTAATCTTTTTGTGATATGAACATGTTTTATTATACGTAGGATATGGGAATTGGTTGTCTGGTGACTGACAATAAGAGAGTGATTCAACATCAAGAAGGTTGAAGCAGAATGATTAAAACCTAGAGGGATGACATACGCACATTTACCCCTGAGTTAAAGACTGACAGAGAAAATGTACATAACATCTGTTAAGATGGAGACAGGGAAACAGAACTGGAGATTGCAATAAAGAAACGTCATTGTTTGACAGGCTGTATAAAAATCTTCAATAGCATCTTTTCATGGTCATTGTTTTAGACCCTTCATTTACTTCATCTCCCTAAAAATAAAAAGCGGTAGGAAGCGTCCTACATGTATTTTAGTGTGTGTGTGTGTGGAAAGAGCAGCAGTGACAGACATTCATCAAAGAAAACCCAAAGAAGCAAGATGTCACAGAACTGAAAAATGCTGTTTAAAGAATGAGTGATCATCAATGCAAAGCACTTTCAAGTAAAATTGCACTTCATGCAAAATAAATGTTATATATAATACATCAAATTACAGACAGACATACAAAACTGAAACAGAATAATATAAAAGGATTTTGTGCACCTGAAACAAAAGCCTAACACTAATTGAACCTGATGAAGACTTGTGAGAGAAATGACTGCACCCTGACTTTTATCAAAGATGATCAAAGGGAGTTTTGGTGTGTTTGCAAAGTGAGCTTCAAAATCCATATCCAACTCAAAAGTGCTTGAGGCTTCTACAATCAGAGCCAGGGATTTCAAAGCGAGGATTCTCCCATTACATCTCAACACCCATATAAATATAAATACAGTTGGATAGATGGATATCAGATAATCCTACCTTAGCGATGACCGCACTTGTCAAGACCGCCAACCCCACAATAAAAGCCACCAGATACTGGGCCACTTGAAAACATCCTCTACCCTTTTCCTTCTTGGCACCCACTGGGTTCAGCTGGAATGGATCCCATGTATCCCTGAAATGAACACATGGACATGTATGGCATGTATTGACATATTCTCACAATTTTTGTACATCAGTGATCCAAGTGATCCATTTTAGTTTTATTTAGTTTAGTGAATAAACGTGTTTTAAACAATTATACCAGGATGTTGTTAAAGGCGGAAAAGTAAAACATTTGTGATATCGTTGGCAATCAGAAGGTGTCACCAACTGGCTGACTCCCATTGGAGACACCAGGTGTCAATCACACTAGTGTCCACTCATCAAATGGAAACATTTGATGAGTGAAAATTGCAGTGTTGTTTTCATCAACGATGACGACCCTCTTTTTCATGACGATAATGAGACAGGGACAAGATGAACATCTCATGTTTGATGACGAAAACATGACGAGACAAGAATGGACGTAAATGTCAGTGTGTGGTTTGTCGGCGGAGGAAATGTCATGTCAAACTTATGTGTGACACTGTTGTATGATCGGCATCAATTCATGAAAAAAACTGTTGAAAAGTGGAAATATGGAGATTAAAGGTTTCTGCCCAATCTCCAATACTTATTGACCTAAATGGATTTGTTCAAAGACTATACTACTTTAAAAAACAAAACAAAAAAAACAACCAAAAACTGACTAAAACCTTTTTGAGTTTTCATCGACTAAAATTATCACATATAGAAATGACTAAAATGTGACTAAACTAATAAGCGTTTTAGTCCAAAAGACTAAATCTAGAATGGCTGCCAAAAACAACACTGCAAAATTGACATCATGTGCTTATAAGGCTCTGTTTCCCATAGACTACCATAGAGTCCTCTCCTAGTGGCTTTCAGTATATTTTCACTTCCACATTGGCTTGAGGAGGAACCTGGAAGATGACGTCCCTTTTTAATTATATATTTTTTACCTACAATCTATGATTGACATCCAATAGGCTTCGTTGTTGTGCACCAGATGAAGCACCTTCAGCCTTGGAGGTCTCATCCACATTGATAGAAGACTTATATTTTGAACGAGGTCTATCCTCTGTGTCTGGGATGTTGCACCCAGTGGTCATGGGCCCATAGGCTACAATTTGTTGTCCTTGGAGTTGCTTGTTAGTTTCTCGAGTAGGTTTGTTCCCTCTGTTCTTTCAGTTGCTGTGTTTTACGTTTTTTGTGCTCTCCTGTCATACTTTCTTCAGTGCTCCCTGTGGCCCACATCTACCCAGTCAGCTTCTTCTGTTTTTTTTAAAAAAAAGGTTTCTTATTGGCCAATAGGGGTTCAGTTTTTTTTGGGTTATGTTTTGTTTTTTCTTTCTCTTAATTAAAGTTCTATCAATTCTTCTTTTAGCATCTCCCTTTAGGGGTCACCTCTGCGGATCATCTGCTTCCATATTGAGATTTTAAGAATTTCACATTTTCTTTTGGCTGTCTACTTTGTAGAAGCCATTAACACAACACCACGATACAGATTATATAAACATGGGAATGCACTGTGCATGTATATAAAACTTTTTTATGTTCTACCTGTCTTTCTACTTCTTCAGTCAGCTAACGTCCTTTAACCCTCATTCCTGTGGTAAGTGCCACTGTGTCAAAAAACTGTGATGCCCGTGAATCAAATTGGTGGGAAAGTCTGTTTCAAGCGCTGCTTTTTCTCTCAATCAAATTACTAATATTTTGTTCAAGTGTATTAATTATCATGTCTCACGAGTGGGAATGACAGTATATATTGATGTATGAATATTTTGTCCCACCCCTAATATGATAATGAAATGACTTGTCACTGCCACAATCGAGAGCGGGTCATTAGCATGACGGACATTGACATATGACGAGGGATTCTGACCTAAGAAATCACAGGAAAACTGTGAGCGTCTCTGTCTCCACAGTGCATCTGAATAGACCCTGCGCTGTAAACCAAACTCGTGACACGTCTGAGTGTCAATCATCTTCTGCCATGCCCCACTGCCATGATTAATATGATTGATTAAAGTGCCAAATAATTGCAGGGTGTGGGTTCTCTGCCTGGAATTGATAACAATATCTGATCTTTGACTTTGACACAACAACCATCAGATATCACTGGATATGAATACCGAATACTGCCGTGCAATTTCTATAATCATATATGAAAACATAATGTTGTGTGTGTGTACAGTATGTTTTCTTGCTTTCTTGGGCTGTGCAAATATTACCTGTCTTACAGACAATTACAATACATTTTTTAAAAGTTTTGTTTCCCTTCTAATCAAATGAAGAATAGCAGCACTTTATGAATTAAAAAAATAATCTACTCTCAGAGCAGCTATCTTTGACTGTAGTCGTGCATTTAACCTAATACATAGCAGCAGCTTGCCCTCAACAGTGGTCAGTATGTGTGGCTGATGATATAAAGCACAGCAATATATAGAAACTCTGCAACACACTGGGGAAATTATGTTTCCTCAAATTGTAAATTATATCAAATATAAACCTGGCAAACAATACATCATATGCAATATATCACTGGGCAAACAAGATATTGATTATATCATTACTAATTTCCATCCTGAGCCTGATGATAATAATAAGCAACTAGAGAAAGCACTCAGAGAGCAAACCGCTGCCAAGGCCGCTCAGTGTTCAACAGTGTCAATACACTGGCTAATCTTGCAAGGCTTTTGAAAAGAATCCCAATCTATCCAGATCCATGTTTGGATCGCCACCAAAATCTCATCATGTCTTACTTGGGCCAAAATGTTATCTAAATCCATTATGCTGATCACAGATAGACAAACAAACACATAAACGGCTGAAAACATAACCTTGGCCGAGGATATGGTGAACAAGCCAAATGGAACAGGTGCCTAATTCAAAGCTGGTATGTGTCACATATACACTGAACTAAACTGCCTCACTACTACCTCAAGTCGAATACAAAAATAAGATTTGATACCTTTGTCTTGGTTACTATGTTTGTTACAGATTGATACTTTATTGATTCCAAAAACTGGGATTTTTTTTGTGTCACAGCAGCAAGTATCACAACTTTTGTTAAAGAATAAAGGGAAAAATCAAATCACTGCAACTGATATTGGACAGATGGAAATGTAAAATCATTTACAATCCAAAAATCCTATATATCGCTTCACTATGTGCAGACTGTAAAAATATAAATAAAAATCAGCAGAAGCATTTTAGCTGAGTTTAATATTTGTGCTGTTTATTTACGCTTTTTGGGAGAACAATATTTGTTACACAGTTGGAGAATTGTGTATGTGAGAATTTAAATGACTCGGCATAAATATGTCATCAACAGCTTCATGGTTCATTAATGGTCTAATATGGCTGTATCGGAATAATATTGCTAATAATATCTGTATCGCTTAAATAATTGAAGACCAATATAAACTCATAAAATCATGAAATAAATCTCTGAACCAGGTTCAATATTCTTTGGTATACTCCTAGTATTATCTCAATACATACTATGCGTACAGTATTATTAAGACATAAACAGTCACAAGTAAGTTTGGTTTATTCCACTCCGATAACAGTTCTGTCAACAAAAAGCTTAACAAGCAAAATTAGAATAAAAGTAGACAGAGAAAAACCTCAAAACCACCTCAAGAGGAAGAATGAAACAGATTGCCATTCATAAATGTTTAATTTTAGATCATTATTCTGTTTTATTTACCATTAAATGAAGCCTTGATGTAGAGTAAAGATACATTTTACCTGTGTCTTTCATCTCTTTTCTCCCCTCGCTGTTTCAGTTCTTCCATCTTTTATTCCTCTGCTTCAGCCAGAGAATTTCCCCTGTGTGTCGAGTCAAACAGTAACCTAAAGTTAGGCCGTCTTTAATATGCATAAAAAGTCCAATACAGATATGAATTTGAATGTGTACCTTGATATTTAGATAATTTGATTTTTCTTTGACTAGATCTGTGTCTTCCAAATCTTCAGTATCACACTGTCACAAAAAGTCACAAAATTTACTTGCAACTCAGATGACGGCAAACTTTGAATCTGCAGCAGAAAAGTTCCAAACACCCGTAGTGAAGAGTTGTTGCAATCAAAAATCAGGAATAGAAATTTCAATATTAAATATCAATTATTCAGTCCTTGGCTTTGAATCAAGTCTGACTCTTGCTGTCAGTCTGTCAATCTGTACCTTTTGGTTTTTCGACTATTTATCTGTGTGTTATCGCCAGAGTCGCTACATGACGGTCAGGTTCAGCCCCCTCAGGTGTGTGAATGTTCCTATCGTCATAGTTTATCTAAGGTGTTCACACCAGGAAGAAGTGCATGCCTGTGGATTTATTCTCTCTTCCTCAAAAAGTACCTGTTTGTTATTTTATGAGGGGCAATAAAAAGGTACAAGGATCATTTTCATGGACAGACACACGCACTCACACTCACTGCTGTGTTTTTAATTAAAGTCAAGCCTAGCTTAGTGTTCTCTTCTGTATAGACGGTAACCTTTGACATGAAATTGCTCTCTTAAAAGTGTGTAGGGTTTTTGATTTAGTTTTTATATACTGTACGTATTCATACAGTAAATTTTGTAAATGATATTTTGTGCAGAGGTCAGTGAGCAGTGACCCAACAAAGGCATGCAAAGACAAATAGTTTCTGTCCTTTTTATCTCACGTAGTTTATAGTCATAAAGCATGTGTCTTATCTCGAACTTTATCAGCTCCATGTAAACTAGTGCTCCAATAAAGGG
Source organism: Solea senegalensis (assembly GCF_019176455.1). Taxonomy (NCBI): domain Eukaryota; kingdom Metazoa; phylum Chordata; class Actinopteri; order Pleuronectiformes; family Soleidae; genus Solea; species Solea senegalensis. The sequence continues at coordinate 23,215,478 of NC_058027.1, read as the reverse complement.
TAATCCCAATCCAAATCACATTTCACACTTACTATTCAAGGCTTTACTGTAATTAGTTTGTGCAAAATGACCATCTTGTCAACTAATACAGATTTGGTGTATCTATTACCACTAGGTGTCAGTACAGGGCTTTGACAGCAGCCAATGTCTTTTGCTTGTGTGTGTGTGTGTGTGTGTGCGCATCGCGTCCTTGTATTTGTTACCTCTTCAGGACCTTTTCTGGCATAAACACTGACCAGTAGTCCATACGAAGACCAAAATCTATATTTGTGAGGACATTTTGGCTGGCCCTCACAACTTTAAATGTCTTTTTGAGAGTTAAGAGTTGGGTTTGAGTCAGGGTTAGGTTATGGTTTAAGGTTAGGTATTTAGTTGTGATGTACTCTGCAGTTTATGTTTGGTTGTTGAATGTAAATTTCATCCTCACCTGTGTGTTTTTAATGATGTGTACTCAAACACGAGAATTGTGAAGCCCTTTATGTGTGTGTGTGTGTGCATGCATGTGTGTGCGTGCGTGTGTGTGTGTATGCATGGTATGGGCTCAGCAGACTATCCATCAGGTTGTGGACTCTCATTAAGATGCTCGGTCAGTGTAAATAAGCTGTCCATATGGTCAACATGGCAGTAGTATTCCCCACACCTTCAGGTGGTTGAGTTTCATAACCGGAGAGCACATTCCCTTTGTTAAATTTAAGTATAAGCAATATAATTGCGCGCTATGACACAGCAGAAAAATCTTATTAAAGGAGGTGAGAGGGGCTACCAGACCTTCATAAGTCATGTAAGACAAGAGGTTGGCATCTGTTCTCAGTTGCAGTGATCTCATTCTTACAGTCCTGCTCCATGGATATTGAGGATCTTGTTCTTATCGTCACAAAGTGCAGTAGTGCTTCTATTCACAGCTGACGCCTGATCCACAGGTTCCCATTGCTAGCTCCGATTTGGACGGAGTGAAATGCACATTGCCAAGCTGTAATTAGTTGCCATATGGGCTGTGTGCTGAGAATACGTACCTGCTGTAGGTACACATGGAGAGGCTGTGTTTACGCTCACGATTAATCGGCTGTTCAGAGGCTGTAAAATAGCAAGAGGTGTAGACTTGTAAATGAAATGTTTAACCTGAAGTCCCTCGACAGGCTCAGTATCTGCATCTATTGTGAACTGTGATTGTATTTGTTTGCCAGAATATACAGTTTTGAGTTAATTTTATTATTAACATAGAGTAAAATGGTTCCTTCCACTGCTGGTGTCACTGCTTATTTTGCAGCTGTATATGCAGTCATTAAAATCTGACTTGTGGTAGGCAGTATGTCTGACCTGAGACCCTCCTTCCAGATGAGTGCGAACAGATGCTTTGAGTGATAGATGACCTGAGTTGGTATCTCCATGCCTGAAATGCTCCACATCACCAAACCTAAAAGGTCTCACTACCGCTCTCAATAACATCTCAACTCGAGAATAAGAAAAAGATGGGTCTGTATTGGACTGGGTATAAGTGCAGCCACCTACTAACGTCCTGTCAACCAATTGGGATTTGCAGTACTAATTTTAACCCTTGTATGACCGTCATGATAATCAGGCTGCCTGGATTTATATTGTTTTTGTGCCTGTAATATTGCCAAAAAAATGGAATGAGTGAGTGCTTCTGCCCCTTTTTCCAAGATAACTTTCACTTTCAATATCTGGAAGTTATTCAACTGTTTAAGAATTGCGGTACTGAGAAGCTGACATCACAAATGTGTGACGCACTGGTGAATCTTGTGATTGAACAGTTCTGCGGATGTCCTAACGGCTACCGTATGACCAGTATAGGCGCAAAGCTCTATTTATTGGCTTTCCAGTATCCATCCATCCATCCATCTTCTACCACTTCTACCTCATCCTCCAGATGAAGGTCACGCGGGGTGCTGTGCCAATCTCAGCTGACATGGGGCGAAAGGCGGGGTACACCCTGGACAGATCACCAGTCCATAGTTTTTTAGTTTTTCTAGATATTACATAACGGTCTACATTTGCAGCAATAAGAAGTACACATGCCAAATTAAGGGTTAAATGCTAATGCTGTTTCACATATTTTACATGTAGCCTCTTTAAGTGTATTGTTTCTATTCTGTTATTTTTTTTTTTAGATTTCCTGTTACATAAGACTGCAGGCAGCTGCTTCCAGCTCACTATTCAAACTACTCACCTACTGTACAGAGACTGACAGGTGTGAAATGATGGACAGTTGAAGTAAATTCAGTGCTGGTAAAAAAGAAAAAAAAAACATCCAGCAAGACAACATTGAAATGTAGTTTTTTCAAGCAGTCAATGAACCAACCATGTCTGGGAAAAAAAAAAAAAAATACAGAAAAAGACATACACTCTCAAGTTTGTGAGACGGACAGATCCAGTGAATCCAGTATTTATGTTCAACTGTGAATACTCACAACACCTTGGTTTTTCATCCACTTGATAAATGTTGTAGTAACTGATGGAAAAGAAATAAACATTCAGCTTGTGACTGTTACAGCAGATATGTTCAGTCGATGAAACCAGAGCAGATCAGGATCAGGATGAATGAGCGGTAGTATTGCTGATGAGTTCATTTAGGAAACATGAAGTCAAAATCAGAGAGCTTTTGAACATGATGCGTTGGCCTTGAGGGGAACTGATCTGCTGTTAATTGTACTGAAAGAAAAGCCTGAGACAGGCCCTACCCCCACAATACACACATATATATAAATAAACAAACATTGTTTATTCATATTTTGGCAATAACAATAATTATACATTATATAATATAAATTATAATAAATTATATATGTTCTTGTATTACACGCACACACTAAACACACTTGATCTTGACTTAATCTTGAATTATCTGGCTGTGATTATTATCAATATCAATTTATATGCAATTTTTGATTATAATTTGTCCACCAGTGCAATTTCAACACTTCAGCCTGGATTTATTTTGATTTTATGGCTGTAGAATTGTCAAAAAAATTTTCAATGAGTGAGTGATTCTGCCCCTTTTTCCCAGATAACTTTCACTTTCCATATATGGCAGTCATTAAACCGTTTATGTATTACGTTACTGAGAAGCTGACGTCACGAATGTGTGACGCGCTGGTGAATGTTGTCTGTGATTGGAAGTGGAAGACTCTGTGGAAGTCTTGAGGGCTACCGTGATAAGTATATGGGCGCAAAGTTCTATTTCTCTTCTTTCCGGTAGCCGTCCATCCATCCATCTTATACCGCTTTATCCTCCACATGAGGGTCGTGGGTGGCTGAGTCACACCCTTTGTAAACAAACCTAGCTCAGTTTCTTCTAAACTGAAATCTTCTATTTTCTGTGATAGAGGTTGGGGTAGAATGCAGTGAGGTTTCAGTAAATGATGATTGATTTTTATACCGAGTGCAGCTCAACACTTGGCAACTTGGTTCACAAAATGAGTCTGTAGTGGCAGAAATATTCAGTGTGCATGTCATCAATCTTAGAGACACTTGGCTATTGTAAGATAGAAGTGAGAATAGATTTTTGGGGTGGTTAAGTAAGTTAAGATTACTTTAACTGCTACACGGGCTAGAAACTACTAGAAGGTTTTTACATTAAAACTTTGCACACAATCCATGCATGTTTTATACAATATAACAAAAAAGCTCTGCTACAACATTTTGCACATTAAGATTTGAGATTTCACTTATAGTAGTTGTTGCCTTGCAGCAAAAAGACCCAGGTCGAAACAAGACCCTCCTCCCTGATGTGGAGGATAAAGTGGTAGATGGATGGGTGTTGTTGCAGATGTATATATTCACTCACAAATCCATGCATATGTGTAATTGTCAAGTCAATTTTATTTATATAGCCCAAGGGCTTCACAGTCCTCACAGAAAAACATGTACACTGAAAAAAATGGGAGAACCTAGACTGGACTGTATTGTGAATAATTGTTCCTGGAAACTATTGTGAGTTTGAGCAGGGAAAGGTGTGATGGAGACCACAGCTCCAGGATAGAAGCTGTTCGTCAGTCTGTTGGTCTTGGCTCCCATTGTCCTAAAGCACTTTTCAGAGGGCTGCAGCTCAAACAGGGAGTAACTTGGGTGTGTAGCAGCAGTGTGTGCAGATGGCTATTCTCGTCACTTGGCTGGTAGAAACTGTATCTCCATTTCAGCAATTCACTGGGCGGGCCTCCCCACCCCATTGAGATCATTGCACTCGACCACTGTGCAGACGGTGTATCACAGTTGGTTGAGGATGCTCTTGAAGGTGCTACGGTACAAGCTGAGCATCAGGTTCTTTGGCAGCCAGATCTTTTTCACTTTGCTTCAACATCCACCGCCATATTAATTTGAAAGCACGTTGAAAGCTGCAGTGCAGAGCCTTAGATTAAACACCACTATCCTGAGAAACAAGGAACTTGTGTGGAGCTTTATTTAGCATTGTGTGACAATAGTCATTGGACATTTGTCAATAATTAAGTTACACACCACAATTTTCATTTTAATTTTTATGTTCACACATCCTACTCTTTCTGGTGTACAAAAATGTTTTTTTTTTTATGTCTTGTTAAATTGCCAGAATTTTGCGTGTTCTGTCTTGAGCAGCAGAACCTTCTGCAGGCAGCAGCGCAGCACCAAGGCTCTGTAATTCACCTTGACCAAAGCCAGAAATACTCTTGATTAAATTTCTCCACTCAACGGCGCACCAGACAGTGTTTTTCCCCTTCTATGATATGATTTCACAGTCGGGAGAGAAAAGTGGAGTCTAATTATCTGAGAGACCATGAATAAACAGTTTATCGCAAAATAGGCTTTTAAGCAGAGCAGGAAACTGACCTTTATATCCCTGTTATGATTCTATGACAGGCTGAATTTTTTAGAAAAGATTAGTGTCTGACTGTTAAGTAGATATAACCGCAGATAGATTTACGTGGGTCTCTTAAAGGTCCACTGTATGACGTTTAGCAGCGTTTAAAGGCTGAAATTAAATATACTATCCCTGATTATATTTGTATAAGTGTATATATGCTTTGAGATAAAACATAATTTTGCCTTGGCTTTACAGAGGCTGCCATCTTGTACCACTATGCTTTCAACTTCAACTTTTTAATAGTAGTGTTATTATTATTATTATCCCAGAGGAAGTTTGATCTAAATATAGAAAAAGGCAACAAACAAACAAACAAACAAACCTGCCATTTTTTATTTGGAGGAGGAAGCAGTCTACAGTGTCACCCGTAGATGTCACTATTTCTCACACACTGGACCTTTTATAGTGTTCACCCTATATAGAACCATGTTTTCTATATTGATTTTTGAGTTTCTTAAATCCCCCATCCATATTTTGGAATGCAGTAAAATTGAGTTGTGAGTAGGAGAACGACCTCTCCATAGTCTGCTATTGAGAAAAGTTAATTGGATTTGGGATGTCGTTGGTTGACAATGCCACTGGGGTCTTGCTTCCTCACTCAACACTAAATTATACAGGCAACAAGGTCAGGTGGTACAGTGGGTCACCCAGGAGTCACAGGCTCAGTGATTCAAACCCGCCACATGTCAAAGTGTCCTTGAGCAAGACACTGAGCCTCTCTGTGCTCCCGCTGTTCAGGTCAGTGATGCTACTGTATGGAGCTGTTCTGGAGAGATTCACATGCTCAAGTTTGTGACCTACATCCTCACTTGTTTTAGATTTAATGCCTAACTTGTCATTGTTGACTTCAGACGTCTCTCAGACATTACTCAGACTTGATAGTAAATTATCTATGAGACAGAAGTTGTCTAAGTCACCTTCATCAATGATGTTTTTGTTTTTTGTTTTTCTATTTTCAGCACAGGCCACAAATTCATGACAGTAATTTCACAAAGATGTTGTCTCTGTGGGATTTACGCCACACACACTCAAGCCTTGTTTGAATAAATTGGCTTCAGTGCATGCTGCTCTTAATGCAAATTATTGTTTAAAGAGCTTAAATCTCAGAGTAAAAAAAAGCTGCATTTACTATATGTCCATGCCTTTGTTCAGACATGTTAGCAAGTCTAATATGACTAAATAAAAACTAATTCAGTGCACACATTGTCAAATATAGCATAGTTGTTGTTATTGTCAAGTAAACATCAAATCATAGATAAATTGATTATCTCTTGACAATGTCAACAGGTAATCAATGAAGAATTGACCCATACTTGTGATCATACATTGCTATGATCCTGTTAACTTTCAAGTGACAGACTTATCACAGTAGATAGTCGACTAATAATATACAAGATGTTAGAATCTGTAGATGGATTATCTGTTGACATGATACTGAATACCTGTTGAGTCAAAATAAAGTGTTTTACACTCTGAATTACACATAGTAATACGTTGTGAAATAATAATTGGGATTATTACATATGTATGTTCAGTGCATTGTTCTGAATGTTGTTAGAGTAACCCTGCACATTCTTTAACCCAACTGGGCAACTGATGTCTATTTCTGATTAATAATGCACAGCTTGTAAAATTCTGAGTCTGATACAGATGTTTGAAATAACAATATGACTGCTTGTTTGTTTTATTTATTTTTATTCCTGTTGTCCCATCGTGGCAGGGGAAGTCGTTGCACGACACCATCTGAATAATGAATAATCACAAATTCAGTAATACTTCTTCTTCTCTTGGCTTCTCCCTCTAGAGGTCCCCACACCATTTGCCTCCATCTTGTCCTCTCCCTTGTGTCCTCCTTGTCTGTTACACCAACTGTCCTCATGTCCTCCTTAACATCCACGATCCTTCGCTTTCTATAATCCTATTAATAATTAATTAATAGTCCTATAATCACTGTCCCTCCTCTGCACGTGACCAAATAATGATTACAAAAATAGTTTTTAGTGTATTATTAATTGACTTATTTTCAGTAACATAGCCCTTTGACTGTACTAGCAAATATGATTTGTAGATTCTGTAGCTGATGAGAAGGTGAAATACTGGCAGATGCCTTTCAATAAATCAGTGCATCCCTAGTGTCCATATAAACTAATAACATTAAGTGTTCTGTAAATAATATTAAGTCATACTTTAACAGGCTGTAAGAAAAGAATCTGGTTGGTCAGTTTGCTTGTCTTTTACATGTGAGTGAACTGGTCCTTTCCTGCCACCTGAAAAACAGATGTGACATTGTCTTAATATAATAAATGATGCTCATGACAGTGGATAAATATATATATTTTTTTATCAACCAAAATTCAGCCAAGCTTGGACAGTAAGACAGTCATAAAGGACCTTTATCTATTTCTGCTTTCTTAAAACAGAAAAGAAATAAATTGAATTGTGGATAAAATGGGCATGAGAGAAGATGGACGCTTTGTGTCCTTACTCAAAGGGCAGACGGTGGTTGTGCTGCATAACATAGAGATTCACTTTGTACTTCTACTTTTGGTGTCAAAGTCCTGTGCTGTGCGCGCCCACTCCACCGCCACCCCACCATGACTCATGTGCTGCATTAAAAAGTAGTGCTTCTTTCACTCAAAAATAATTTGCCTCTGAAGATGATTCAGACAGCCATTACATCTGTCACCAGAACTTGTACTTGGAAATAATTTACGACTGCTGTTCTCTCGTCTCGGCGTTAAAATGAAGTTCCACCGAAATGACTGTAAACTGGCTCATTGCAACATGTCATTAAAACAAATACAGATAGGATTACAGTTTATTATCAGACTGCTTTTCCACAATATTCTTCTTGCATACCAATGGTTACAGTCTGTCACACAAATGACAAAACACAAAAGAAAAAGTTCAATTAGGGGAGACAAGTGAATGGAAAACAATTATTTATTGCAGATTGTTGAAATGAAATGTGACGATGAAGTCTTGAGAGTCTTTGGAGTTTGGGCTTGGCAGGAATATTGAGATTAAAAGCATCTGGCCTGAGCAGCAACTGAGTAAATCCCCCCTTGGAGTCCAGACACTGATGGTGATGATGGTTGAGTGGAGAATAATGAATGATGGATCTGATGATACTGGAAAAGACTGGGCAGTGATGGGAGGTGGGGGGAGCGCTTACAGCAGCATGAATGGACTAAATCAGGATGAAAACATTTTTAAAAAACTATAGGCTTAGGTTTTATAGGCTTAGGTACCTCTAATGTAAGGTCTGAGATTTATTAACATTTCATACCTATAAGAAAATTATGCTGAAAAAAAAAAAATATATAATACTCGAAACTAAGAAATGATTAATTGGAATTATATTGCGACAGTTAAGCAGTGAAACCTGTGAGCTAGTGAGCACGCGAGTGACACAAATCACTCACCATAGTACATATCAAACACACCCATCCAATTTAGGGGTCTATTTAAACTGCAACACTTCCCATCCATCTCTCTCCGCCTGTCACACCGCGTGCCGCCTCGTTCCAGCGTCGCTGCCTGTTCTTCAGCACCATCACCACCCCGGCATCCACCTGTAGGCTCTGACAGTGCTCATCACTCCTCGTAATGTGCGGAGAGTGATGAAATCGGAGCCTATGGAGCTCCAGACGTCACACACACTCGGTTTGTTTACAGGAAAAGCTTCCATGGAGATGGCAGAACCTTACAGACTGAATTTATCCCCCTCTCTATAATGCCCCCATGTGCCCTTTAACTACCATACCTGTAGTGACTGACATCTTCAACATTCTGATAAATTTTCCCTCATTTTACTCCAGGGAACACAAAAAAATAGCATTGTTTTTGGATCTGTGTGTGTTGTATGACTGGATTGCATGACATCGGCTTCCAGAGCTCATCCTTAATATTATCCTCATGTGCCTGTCCTTCATCAGTGGCTTGTCCTTTTCTGACGGTCACATGAGGAGCTGGAACCAATCCCAGATGGCGTTGGGGAAAGAGACATGTCACATGCTGGATGAGATAGTGATGATGATAATTGTTACTAATGTTATTAATTTTTTTATTAGAATTTTTGATTTTCTATCTTGGGCCACACTGTTGGTGAAGTGAGATCCAAGGGTTTGTGACCCGGTTGGAACAAGGGCCTTTCTGTGTGTGCGTGGGTTCTCTCCAGGTTCTCCGGGTTCCTCACACTGTCCAAAAACATGCAGCTAAATTGGACACTCGAAATTGGCCATAAGGATGGTTGTTTCTCTGTATGTTGATCCCTCCTCTGTGGCTCTTCCTGAGGTTTCTGCCATTTATCCCCTGTACAAGGGTTTTTCCTCCCTCACTGTGAGGGTCTAAGGACAGATGGTGCTACTTCCTGTACAGACTGAAAAGCCATTCGAGGCAATTTGTGTTTGTGATGTTGGGCTATATAAATAAAACTGACTTGACTTGACTTCCTTTTAATCACTTTTGTTTTTAAGAATTTTTTGACAAGCCACACAGACCATACATTAGTCATGTTGTTGGTTTCAAACAGCTGAACTTTGGTCTAAAATTCAAATTTCAAATCAACAATAGTTAGACATGATTTATGCTCATCACAGTTCTTTTAGGCAGCTGGTTCAGTGCCACATACACAACTAAAGTGTGTGGACTCCAGTGTAGGCTATAGTTGTGATGGTAGTATGAAGCAATAGTGATGACTGTGCCTAGATCTTTTTGTTTGCACACAGTGTGGGTGTTTTTACTCATCAGTTTTTCTGCTCACCGTGTGACTTGGTCAGTAGGAACAAAGGACATCAGCTGTTTTTGAGAATAAAGATCTTAAAAGAGTCATATAGCCCTGTGTGTGCAGTTGGTGTACTGATCAAGTTATGAAAATACTGTCACCTTGGCCACAGTCTGTTTTCTGTCTTTGACTGCCATTAGAAATTCTGTCAAGTTCCAAAGTTCCCCTTCTGTTCATGTCAGGATAGAATCACATTAAAATATTGTTGCTGTCCTGCAGAGAGAGAGATGCTGGAGGTGGCAGTGTGTTCAGAGGGTTTGTTTGTCTGTAGCAGCAGTATGCAAAATAATACTAAGGCAGAATGCATCTGCTTCTTTGTTCTGATTTGCTATGTTGACTCACTATTCTGTTTTCAATTTACATGGATTTCTTTTTTTATTGTCAGCTTGTTATTTGCCGAAGAAATATATTTCTTTAAGAACTTTGGAGTAATACTTTACCGTCATAAATAAACACGAGATACAGTTGAGTAAATGAATTTCCTCTTTACAGTGAGGTCCACAATTTCCGTACAATTTGTATCAAATGTGAAAGTTGTGAATTGTCGTGGAAGTATTTCATGTTGTTTTGACAATTGCCACATGGCTTCTCGAGAGCATCCACTCTTCAGAATATAAAAATAACTGTAAAATAAAGAAATAGCACTTGTTGCCTTTTGAAGGTAGTCATTTGTATGACAAATTCATGCACTGACCCGCTTGGTGCTTATGTCCAGTTTCCATAGCAGAAAGTGAGTAGGAGTTTTAAAAGTGCAAGTGAAATTACTGCATAGTTATGGTAACGCAAAGTGCGCTTGTGCAAACATGTTATCTGTGATACACTCTGTGTTAAAGGGTTTTAATACAATGAATGATCATTTACTATAATGATATGATCATTTACTCCCACCCTGGTGTGGTGCCACTTCCATGGATTTCACCATGTTGTACCACTGTTTTTCTGCTGAAGGTATATTCAATTATTTGCAATGTCATCCTTAGATGTCATTAAATCCTACACTCTGCATGTCCTCCAACACCTGCAGCCATCCACCTATTGAATGGTACTAGCTGTCAATCATTGCGTGTCTTGTCTATCTTACTCAAAATGACACCATCCTTTATAAAATGGACATCAGAAACCTGAAACTAGTGATTGGGACCATAAATTTCTAATGGCTTGAGTAAAAAAATCTCTTTTTAATATGGGCTTGCAGAGTTTTTTCGTCCTTCCCCAGACCTCAGTAACTTTGTTCATTTTTATATACAGTCTATGATATGTGCATGAAGTGTACACAAGCTCCAGTGCACTCATCCAGAGCTGCTGGACAACCTACAGATGCTGACGCTGACTTTTTGTTTCTGAACTAAAAACTTGTTTGAGTTGTCAGGGGGAATCCTGGCAAAAAGTATTGTGAACTGCACTGGACCTTAGTTTCGGGGTTTGAATTTGGTCCAACATCACCAGGGAATGTGTGTTTTGCTGCTGCTGAATTTGTCACTTGACTTTAAGTCACTTTACTTTCAGGCTTAATATTGAAATGGTGTTAATTTAATGCTGCAGTAGGCAGAGCTGTTGGAAAAGTAGTTTATTGATGACTTTCATCCTGAGCTACTTTGATCAGTTGAGCTTAGACAGACATACTCATATCTTACTTTACATATGACCAGGCCTCGTGTTCACCTCTATTTAATACAACAAGGTTAATAGAATATTTAAACACCTCTCTGTATAATTAAGTCCATACAATTAAGAGTTATTTGCCGTACATTTTTACTGGCTCTGGACTGATTGTATGGATTTCAAGTTTTAAATACATTTTTACTAATTTTTAAGTAATGCATGGATTCAAAACCAGCTGAGGAAGCAACATCAATTCATCCTTGCATCGATTGCCCATTTGCTCTGTGCAGGGTCACGAAGGTCATGAAACAAATCCAAACCTCACTGATTAAGTGGCATCTGTCACACTTACCGCATTTCTCATTAAAACACAACATAAACACAACGGTCAGTTTGTATTTAACTTCCATTAACACCATGTTTTTGGAATTTGATTAAAGTGGAGCACCCAGAGGACATTGATGCAGTCGAGAAGAGAGCATGTAAACTCATAAAAGAGTCCCAGGATCCTCTTGCAGTGTGGTGACAGTGATGACCACTGAGCCACTGTGCTACCCAGCAGTATTATTGGATATTAAAAAAATTCAATTAAAAAAAAATCCACTTGAGATTTGCTTTGTTTTAGAAAACCAAACTTAGTCAGCTGAGAGTTGACAAAACAAGTAAACAAAACAAAAAAATGGATGGTTGGATGGCAGAGCAACGATGTGTGAATGATGCTTGCCTGTCAAGACAAATACAAAGGGTTTCCCATAGGCCCTGGAAATCCTCAAATGTTTTGGAAGTCAAGGACAGATAGACATGGCTAGAAATTTTATATTGAGTTGTTATTTTTTTTACAGGCCACGTGCCACTGTCGGACACATGTCTATTTTCTCAGCTCTTCAACTCTTAAATAAATCTCAAATGATGCAATATTTTGTTTTGCTGTAAAGGTGACATGCCACACGGTGTGCAAATACTAACCACACAACCAAGGAAAATCATGTGCCATGCCACAGACTTATTTGTCCTATAGCTTTTGAGTCATTTATTTCTTATGTATTAAAGTACTGTTGCTGAATGTCAGAAGAATTGTCTTACTCAGTAGACATGGGTGATGGAAAAAAAAATCAGACAATTCCAAACTAAACGTGTGCATTAAATCTGTCCTTGTTTTGAGATGGTGTGGGTTCCATTTTCAGCATTTGAAGACCTTTAGCCCACCATTAGAACCTCTAGATATGTTTGCTTTTTGCTGTAAGCTTAGGAATTCTGCGGTTTCCTCATCAGTCCACGCAAACCTCCTCTAGTCTGCCGTTGCTAAAGCAAAAGTGACATTTCAGCCATGTGATACCTAAATACCAAAACATATACATTTTTATATGTATTTACTTTTAACAATATACCAGCTATAAGTGGTAAAACCTTGATGGAATATTTCAATATTTTCTCAAATGTTCTTTTTCCATTCCATTTTGTGCAAATCAGGAAAAACAAACCCAAAAACAGTTGATTGAAACTCACAGTTTCATTATAAAATTATGAAATTATGATTCAAGTCTTGAACTATGCTTAGTCGTATCCCCGAATTTGAGGGGATGAGGGCTGGACACAAAGTCCTTGAATGTTATGATTAAGAAGGTGTGGGAAACCTGGATTGAGGATAGGAGTGAGACAGACTGACAGATGAGAGGGACAGAGAAGTAATGAGGCAAAGGGAGAGAGATGAGAGGAGCTGTGCCAGCACACGGGGAGAATCAAATGGCTGAAACTAAAAAAAAGGAAGAAAGAATTGAAAGGATGAGGAGAGAGGAGAAGGAATTAAGGGGAGGTGATAAGAAATGGACAAGAGGACTAATTGAAAGCCAGTGAGGGAGAAAAGTAAGGACTTGGGTTGGTGGAAAGGGTGTTTGAGAGACAAAGAGAGAGGGTGTGTGAGAGAGGGAGATAGGGTAGCAAAACAAATTAAGAGAGGAGAGCAAGGGAACGAGGGGCTGAAAGAGTGACAGAATGAAAGAGTGAAATCAGATGGAAATGCCTGTCTTGTTCATTCAGGCTGAAAGTTGAATCACAGTTTACAAGCTTCTGGCTTCAAATAACCATGTTTTGTATGTGCATGTGAGTTTTCCATTAGGCAGTGAAACAGGCTCGGAGGCATCGTACCATATGCTCATATCGTTCCGTCGTGTGTATAAGTGCAGTGCATCCAAATCCACATCATCCTTATTGGTCTACCAGTGAAGGGCAGTGAAGTGTATACATTCTTGATGAAGCTGGCTCATGTGTGGAGGTAATGTTTTGTGTGTGTACCACATCTGCTTCCATATAGTCTTCGCTAACACATCATCATGTCAAAACTAAGTGTCTTGTTGCTGGAAGAGTAAACACACAATCCCTGCTGCTCCAGGACTCGTAGTCACATCAGTTTTTCCCATTATTGAGATTGCCGTGGCCTGTAATAGCCTAATTTGCCCGGGCACAGATTCATCATGAACCAAAACATTGTTGATAGTTTCCATAATAATGTGAGCGAACATAACTTATTGTTTTTGCACTGTTGCTGTGCTGTCGATCTCCGTGTCGTTTGTTGTTTGCCTCATTTGCTTGTGTGTGTGTGCCTTTATGTTATTATGCGCTTACACTATGTCAAGTATTGTACAGCGTTGTTGTAGCAGTGTCACTAAGGCTTGATACTGATCAAGTCTCCAGTCCTTGGTGTGCAAATTGAACTCTCCGGAAGAGTCAGGGTCAAGTCCAAGTTAACTACTCATTACATCAATGCATTAGAGGTGAGCCGGAGTCAAGTTGTTAGATTAACGGCAGTTATTCACTCACTGCTGATGTACGCGATGCTTTTTTTTTTTTTTTAACAGCAAACTCAACTGACACTGATTATTTACTGAACTTTGAATTAAACAAGATTTCCCATGGGTCCTTGAAATTCTTGAAAGTTTGTGAAGTTTAAAAAACAAAATTAAAGGCTCTTGAAAGTTTTTGAAAACCCCAAATACTGCAGACATTGTTCATTGAAAGTGCTTGAATTTTGTGCAAGAAAGAAGTTAAGTTGATATTTAGGTAAATGGCTCCCTTGTTTGTTACAACGCCACCTACAGGTTCATGCCCTACATAACTTGATGTATGTAGACTAGGCCTTCACAGAACAATCGCAATTACTCTTTTGCCATTAACGTGAGATTCCATACAGAGCAATTGGCAAATAACGTTAAGCAAGAGAGAGCGAGTGACGTAATTTCAGGGAAATGCAATTTCTAAGATCTCTGGCTCACCAAAGAAAATTACAAAGACTGACTTACCCAAGATCCCAAGGAAAATCACTTCGCCAAATGTAGAGCTTGCTGCAAATCAATTGATGTGGACACCAAGGGCGATGCAGCTCTTACCATCTTCAGCTGATTAGGGTTAGAAACTGACGATTAGAATTTGAGGGAATTAGACCTGGGAAGTTCTTGAAAAGTCCTTGAATTTGATGTCAACCAAGTTGTGAGAACCCTGATTAAAATTTGAAGACTCTTTAGTCTTCTTCACATATGCTCCCACATTTGTGCATGTACATACTTAAAAGCCTGTGTAATAGTCTGGCATTAATTTTGCAATTTTCAGCTTGATGGTGGCTATAATATAGCAATATTTCATCATACAGCCTATGTTACAAAAACATTCTTGAGTATTCAAGTACAGGTTGAGTCACAAGTCCTGCAGATTTTTTTTTTGCCGTTATGTCCTAACTTCCTCCCATGATTCATTTCTGACCACCTGAAATGACACACAACCTCGTCTGTCCTCATGATTCTCACAAAATGGGACAATGATGTGTCGGATGATGATGTATAGAGTAGGGCACACATCCATTATATACTAAGGCTGGTATTCCTGCCATACACACACGTACAAAAGCCCAGATGCTCACTCCTAATTGTGGCACAACATATGTAAGCTAAGATATGATTGACACAGAGCTATGATGTGATTTACTTAGATAGGGTATACCCAACCCTTTGATTGCTTGCAAAAATACAGGTTTTATGCTTAATTTTATAGTATATAAAAACATCACTTTATAGTTACTTGCTACCTATATCTGTCTAAAACCTGGAAAAGATGTTGGGAAGGTTAATTTGTTTCATGTTATTTGTAATTTTTGTTCTACTCTTCCTTGCTGGTCTGGATGTCTAAATAATGGTGTCTTTTCGGCAGGCAATCATTCATATTGCGGTGCAAAAGAGCCTAGAAAAAAAGCAGATGCAAGTAATTGGAAACCAATTATAACTGATATTTTGATCTTTATTAGTTGATCTAATTGCTCCATTCTCAATCAGTTAAATTATTTTTAGGAATTGCAGGGAATTTCTGCAGCTCACTCATTTTCTGACGTCATATGACTCTGAAAGTGAAATTTCAAGGCCTAGCTTTAAATAATTATTTCCCTTTATCACACACACTACACTGCAGATTTCATCCATGGCTTCATCTTCACTATGAAGATAAATGACGTGATGACGATGTGATGAACGACAGAGGTAACAGGATGATGATAAAGGTGACAGAAGGATGAAACATGGCTTGAGGGAAAGTTCGGTCAAGGTCTTTTGTGCTATTTTATTTTTGGGAAGAAACGGCACGGGTGCAAATTGCAGTCAGCAACAGAGATCACGCAGGGGCGTGCAAGTGTGTCTGGTTGTTAATTTTACATTACATTACATGTCATTTAGCAGACGCTTTTATCCAAAGCGACTTACAGTAGGTGCATTTAAACATTTGGGTACAAATAAGAGCTAGAAGTAAGTAAGAGCTTCAAGTAAACCAAACTATGAAGTGCTAGTCATAAGTGCAATGTATAAGTTTTTTTTTTTTTTTTTTTGTCGTCGTCGTCTTAGTCGAGGTAGAGTCGGAAGAAATGTGTTTTTACTTCTGAGGTCAATGTCATTGGAAACAAAGTGGGATTTCTAGGTCATTATGCATATTTTCCACCACATAGTTTCAGGTACCATGAACTACTTGTAAATATTCAGTTCATTGTTGAGTGTGTGTATACCGGGGTCAAACACCAGGGTAGAGAATTAGTGTGACAACAACTATCCACGGCCACAATGAGGTGCTTCAATTCAAATACATGTTCCATTTCAGTTCAACAGGCAACAATGTTGTACAAAAGACTATACGACAATGTTGTGACTGTTGTTTACCACAGAATGAATTCATTCATTTCACTCACAACATTCTGTAAATTATCAATTTAAGTGATTGCTCTTAAAACCTCACTCAGAATATTCTGTAAATTGATAATTTACAGTATGAACACACACACACATACCCTCAAACAAATACAAGTATGTATGTTTATATACTGTATGTATATATGTGTATGTATATGTGTATATATATATATATATATATATATATGTGTATATATGTATATATATGTGTATATATATATATGTATATATATATATGTATATATATGTATATATGTATATATGTATTTATCTATGTGTGTGTGTGTGTGCACTATACATACACAACCAGGTGTGTGTGTTAGTTGAGGTGCTGCAGCTATGCCACAGTTGAGTGATAAATGCAGAGTTTATGTCAGGTTCTGTCTGTATATGGAGTTTGAAAAGACTTAATAGATGTTGGAAAATTTACTGATGCGGTGAGAGAGTATAGATAGCAAGAGAGGGAGAGTGGGGGGAGAGGAACAGCGACATTACTGCTGCAAACAGCTGTGAAGTGGCAGAAGTAATAGTGGAGTGAACAGAGATCCCATCATTCCGTCTCAAAACTATTTGAAAGTACAGAAACTGGTGAAATCATAATGAAACTGTGGACAAATTGTGTTGTGGGGATTGATCAGCTGAAATACATCCCCGGAGCACAACCAGGTAGTTTCACTGCTGCAAGCTCCACTCAGAGACTAATATATTATAATGAATATTCCAAGTACTTCCATGTACTACCCTTTTGATGAGGGGTGTTTTTGGGGCCTAAAAAACTGAGGTACTTCCATTAAGTTGTACAGTAGAAGGGCACATAAAGCAGGTTTTCACTGCATAGTTCCAGGAACTATAGCACCAGGAACTATGTGGTTCCTGCAGACAGTTGTAACTGTCATTCATTTACTCACAATGTTCTGTAAAATAATCAGTTTATGGATGCCACAGTCCAGGTCACGATCAGGAAACAAGGACTCACAAAAACACCATTAGTAAACGGAGCGATTCATGTTGTGCTGTGAAAAAAAATAGTGAGTGAAATAAAATGTGACGATTGCGCCGACCAATAAGAAATGTAGCCCGGGAAGCTCCACCTCCATGTTTCCTGAACTGAACTAAGTACTACTTCCCAAACAATTTATTTCCTAATTCCTGTGGTGGAAACATGCACAGTTCCTGGGAAAGTCCTTGGTAGTTCCTGGTACTAGTTCCTGCTGTAGAAATTCACCTGTAGTTTTTGGGAAAGTCTCTGTACAGTTCCTGGAAGTTGAAATATGTCTACAGGGTGCTTGAGTGCTGGTGTGCCTTGGGATGCACTTAAAAACAGGCTGAACATACAAAAAATGTTAATGTAACATAAGATGGAAAAATGTACCGGGGCCACAACTCTCGGCAGGAAATGGTATAGAAGCAATTGGCGTTTCCCTTAAAACACAATGTGATTTTTATTGGTTGGTAATACTATATCCCACGAAAATGTGGGAAAGTCTGAATATTATCAAATATTGGATACCACACAACGGTAACACTTTACTTTAACAATGTGAATATGAGCCTGACAGGTCTACCGCAAGGTCTCACTCAGGAAATAGTAGGTCCCTGAACTGTGACGGGTTTTCTTCATTTTTAGAAACAAATCAGGAACTGACATGTGGAACTGACTGTGTGTACATTTCAGTGGTTTTACACAAAATGAGGATTTCTTAATGCAAGACTCCAGCTATAGCAAATGTTGCTTCAAATGGCTTCGACAATACTGTAGCGGGAAATACAGAAAAGTGGTGGAATAATTAACACTGTGTCTTTTCAGCAACAGATTAGCAGGCATTCATACTGAAAATAATCCAAGGGACTGCAGTTGTTTTTCAACGTTATTGAATAAAAGACACGCGATACAGGAAGTCTAGTCTAGAGTGTGTGAGTTTGGAGGGTGATCATTCACGAAAACAAAGCTCAGTATCAGACAGGATTCCTGCAGTTCAATGATGCCCCATTGCATTGATCATCTTGTCAAAAATCTTCCTTTAAACTGAAAGGTTTAACTCCCACTACTTCCCTCTATAGTACTCTAAAACACCATTTTGTTCTTAGTTGTGTCAGTGCTTCTGAAAGTACTTGGACTGGTTTAGCTCACTGCACAGGCGTGTGTGTGTGTGTGTGTGTGTGTGTGTGTGTGTGTGTGTGTGTGTGTGTGTGTGTGTGTGTGTGTGTGTGTGTGTGTGTGTGTGTGTGTGTGTGTGTGTGTGTGTGTGTGTGTGTGTGTGTGTGTGTGTGTGTGTGTGTGAGCGTGTGTGTGTGTGTGTGTGAGCGTGTGTGTGTGCAAGGTCAGAAAAAGGTGAATAGCAGTGAAGATGATGTGATGAGTATGTGCATGTGTCAGATCCAGATTTATAAATGTCACTGTCATTATTGCTTACGGTAGTGTGCTGGGCTGTGCTGTTACCGTGGCAGCTAACACAGCGGTGTGCCTTAATGACCGGAGACAGCGAAAATGTACAGGATTGCCTTCTGTTATTGTCAGCACTTAATCAGTTCGACTTGTTGTGTGAACAGAGATGGTGAGCAAGAATGGTCCTTTTGATGTTTCGCTCCCTGTTTTGTTTTTTCTTTTATGTATCCATGAGAAAGATAAAAGTTGGCTCCTCTGATAAGAGGTAAGAGGAGGGAGGTATAGAATTATGCAGTAAATCATGTTATATTACTGTATACTTGTACTGTTTAGTTTTGATATATTTAACAAATTAACCGCATAGGGATGCTTATTTTTAGCTAAAGTGCCAATTTATATATCAACAGAGGAAGACCTTCCATACATTAGTGTTAATTGCATACAATGTTCTCACCTATGGAGATTATAGAAACAAATACGACCCTCACAGTAAAGTCCAAAGCTATAGACGCCAAGTCTTTCATCAGAATTGCTGTGTGCCAATAGATTGTTATGCATTTGAAGGCTGGAGACATTATGTTTTGGTGTTGTCTGTCCATCCTTTTGTACATGTGTTCATCAATATCGTTCTATCGTGTAGACATCTCAAGTGTCTTCAAATGTGGTACAAACATTTACTTCAAGGTCAAACTAATTAGATTTTTTGTGACTGCAATTATGATGTTAAAGGTCAGATGTGGAAGAATTAGTGACATCTAATGGTGATACTGCAGATAACGCTTTCCCATGCACGTTAGGGTTTGGTCTGTCCATTGGGGCTGCTGTACGAACATTGCTGCGTAAGATGGTCCTTGCCTAAAGTATATTTAAAGGGCATTTTCTAAGGCAAAATTATTTTTTATTTTAAAGTCATTCTACATTTATTAACTTAATGGAGTTATATTCCATTTTTGCCAGTAACCGCCTAAATGTTACACACTGGACATTTTAAAACTGATTTAACAATGTAATGCAGGAGTTTTCACAATTTAGACGCAACACTTTACGGCACAGGATGAAACCACATTACTCTATACGAAACATCAAGAGACTAGAGTTCTATAGTGTTTTTCACAGCTTGAGTGCTTATAATTATACACAACAGTGGCTCAGGAAAAGTACCCGTGTCCTCATTTGTATCTTGCTGATGCAGATGTCTTTACAACAGCAGGTACCACAGCTATGTGTGACCTCACAAAGCCCACTTTTGCCAAGAATTCATTTCGACTCAATGATTAAATATTTGGTGGTTGAAGGTCAAGTTCACGGTGGGCTCCAAACATGTTTTCAAAATGACTTAGACTGGCTTAGACGAAAACAGCATTGTCAGTGGACGGATGCAACTGCTTTGTGGTACTGTACAAACCAAGTATGGACATGAGGATTTGATTATTTGCTTATATATATACATATATATATATATATATATATATGTATATATATGTATATATATATATATATATATATATATGTATATATACATATACAATATAGTAAGTTTTTTTTTCAATGAAAGACGGTGGCAGCAGCAGTTAGCATTTAGTTAGGACTACATGTGTGTTTGCAGAAGTGATGACATTTATGAGGTTTCTTGAATGCATCTTGAAGCTGCTCCTCAAAGCTCAACATGCTGTAGATCCCACAGAAACTAAACTTTAAATACAGGCTTTGGCATTATTGTCTTATTTTATTATTACTCATCTACAGTTCATATACTACTCACTTGAGTCATAGAGCTAATTAAAATTGTGCAAGACTTTACACTGACATTTCTCACAACATCTTCCGTCTTTGTCTCACCCCATTCCTCACTGGGATAGCTATAAAATAATTGAGCTGCGGTCTGTTAACTTTCACAGCGTAATCCAATCTGTGCGGCGTCCCAATTACAGTAATGTGTAATCTGATTTCATTTACCGTAAAACATGATGTGATTACACGTTGGGAGTTATAAGCGTATTGTTACAACACCTGTGAAGCCTCTGCAGATGTGTGTCAGTGTGCGAGGAAGAGATGTAAGCTGTGTGTGTGTGTGAGGTGGGAGGTTTCTGCAGAGCAGCATGTGAGCGAGAAGCCTTGTGTGAAATAACTTGATTAATTTCGTTGGACCTGACCTCCCAAACAAATCCAAAATAATTGTCTTCTAGTTAATTACACACCCATCCCAGCGGTGTGTTGTGTCTCTCCTTGTGTTTGTGTGTATGCATGGTTTTGTATATTTTCTCCAGGTGTCTATATTTGAGTGTATGTCTTTGTTTGTATGTGTTTGTGTGTGTTTCTGTTTGTCTGGCACTATGTGTCTCTTCAGCTTGTAACCATAGGTCAAAGTGTGGGTCAAGGTGGCTTAGTGAATCAAAACAAGCTAATTAGCTGCTAACCTAATTAGCTTGCATAACAATACAGGTAAAGGGACAGAACAGTGAAAAAAAGGGAAACGTTCACCTCCCTGTGCCTCCTCCTTGTATCCCTAATGAAATATATGTCTCCTTTCTGTCTCTCCTTTTTTTTCTTCTTATCATAATCAGTCTCTTCTGGGCATAGACTCCGTGTTTAACCTCCTCAAAGTCACTTTCCCTTCCTCCTCTTCACCTCTGCTTTCGCTCTCTGTTTCACCGTGTGTGTGTGCGAGACTGTCCTCAGTCTACCCTCATTTTTCTCTGTCTGACTTTTTTTCTCTGTCTCTTGTCTTCACACTTCCTTCTGCCCCTTGTCTCCCTCAGCGGGGGGCTTCTATCCTCCTGTAGGTCCAAAGTGGAAGAAATACACCACTAAATCTCACCTACTTCATCCTGAAGTCTTACTCCTGGGGAATTTTTATTAACGACACAGTACTTCCACCGTTTACCTTGTTCCAATCCAAAAATGGATAAGAATAAGGTAAACGGTTTGCACCGTTTAAACATTTCACAATTCTGGAGAACTTTGCCTTACACTACAGCTGTATGGGGTTGATATTATTAGTAATACTGCAGTTGGAGATATTACAATCGTACCATGTAATTTCTTAAGTAATATCCTGCTAATATCTTGGCGATGAGAATTACATTAGGCTATTACCGATTATCTCGTCGTTAGAATCTCTGCTGACATAATCATGAATGATTAATTTAATTACATTTAGGTTAATTACGGCAGTAAAATTATATTTAACGCAGCAGAGTGTGGCAGTTAAAAGCTGCGGATAAAGTTTCAACAGTCTAAGCAACAGAAATGTAGATACAGACATCAGGACATAGCTGTCAAATCTTTCTAAATCAATGTAAGAGGCTTTATGATAGGACCAAACTACATTAAATAGAATATAAAAGAGTTGAATTGATCACGGAGCAGTAGGAGCCAGAATAAAACAGCTGATTTCAAATGAGGTGAGTGCAGTGTTGAATAGGATTTTTATGCCTCTACACTAGGGACAGTTGTAGCCCAAGGCATTATGTTTTCAGCTTGTTCACCGGTCGATACACATGTCTCCCACTGCTGAATGCAATATTTTCAAAAGGTTTTTTTTTTTTTTTCAATATTGGTTACAAAGGTTCAGTTTGACATAAAGACATCCTGATTAGATTTTAGTGGTAAAAAACTCAAAGGTCCAATACAGTACAATGACACACCAATTGGTAAATGGCCTGTATTTACAGTAAATAGTACTTTTCCAAGTGTTTTCCGCTAGTTTTGCCATTCATTCATTAACACCCATTCACTCACACATTCACACCACATCTATATGCAGTGCTATTTTCCATCACACCCATTTTCACACTACAGGCACAGTCATCAGGAAAAACTTGGATTTAAGTGTCCTGCTCATGGATGCATCAGCAGGCAGTCCGAACCCCCAACCTCCCGGGAGGAAGCTAAACGGCTCTACCACTGAATCGCAGTCGTCCCCATGGTTCATATGTAAATAAATGATGTCATCCACACATGACAGCAATGATGCACACAGACCATGTCCAAAGCCCGGCCAATTATGGCCCTCGGTCAGATTTTGTACGGCCCACAGCTTCGGTTTTATAATGACAGAAAATCGGCCTCACATGTCATCCGCATTAGCTCCTGCATGGCTTGGTTAAAAAATCTAATCTGGCCCTCCTTAAAAAAAAATTGGACACCCTTGACCATAGACCTTATGCAGATTTCCACATACATGTCAACTTTACATGCTAAAAGAAGATAATATATCGTCACAGAATAGAACAAAGTATCAGATTTGCATGCTCGCAAACCACCAGACTAATAACAATCTTTATTTTAGCACGAGTGTAACTATGGACAAGTATAAATTTGGCAGAAATGTTGGGTTCCAGCATGAAGTCATTAGATTTTGGTAGGGAATCAATCTCTCTATCAATCAGAACTCAACAAGTGCTTCTCAGGATAAAAAAGAAAATCATGAAATAACCTCCCCACCACACCCACCCATCAATCCAATTCCCCATCCCCTTGCCCACCTGCCACCCATCCACCTTCCCTACCAACTCATATAATTAACAAATATTAAACATATAGATGAAGATGTTTAGGAAAGCGAGGAAAGACTATCATTGATCACACAGTCAGCCATGAGGGAGAACACCAGAGACAGAAAACTGAAGAATAAACCGAGCCCGGCAGGAATACAAAAAAGATATATATGTAGATGTAAATGCAACAAAGATATGTTGTTAAATGCATAATTAATAGATAAAAGACTTGCACAAATCATTATGATACTATAAACAGTATTTATATAAGGTTTATAAAAAAAGGGTAGAAGGGTAAAATTGAGTAAAATAAATTAAACTAAAATGTTTAAATAGAGTTCATTTGAAGGCCAGGTAAAAAAAAACGTAAGTTGGCTTTTAAAAATAGTGATATTCTCTGCTGCCCTCAGGTCTTCGGGGAGGTTGTTCTATAGATGGGGACCATAATAATAAAAGGAGGCCTCACTCTAGGTTTTAATATGAGCTATTGACACTGTGGCATAGATCTAATGTATTTTTAGTCTGTTTGTGAGCCCAAAACTAAAAAGTTAACAACAGATTTTGATGGTCTGGGGATGTAGGTTGGCCCAGCATAGAAATTATTACATTTTGGTGGCAGAGGAGTATTTTGCCAGTCTCTGAGTGCTTTCTCTATTTTTATTTTTTTGCTCTACTTTATGTTGCAATTTGTCCTGTCTTGTGATCAAATGAAGTGTCTTTGAATTGCTTAGATATTATGTGACCATTTGATGATATAGCACCTTTGGAAAAACACAGTTATAAAGTGTTGGAACCAGGAATATTAGCCATGGAGGTACAGTCAAGTTCAGTCAAGACAGTCACCATCCTAAGGTCCGCCTTTTGGCATCTCAGGTTATATGTGTCAAGTATATGTGTTGTATTTGAGGTTGTGATCTGTAGAGGAGGATGGAGATGACATTGAGTGAATGTAGAGTAAAGTGTGGTACAAGGAGATAAAAAGTGGGGCAGACGAGCTCAAATTAATTCCCATCAGAGGTGCCAATGTGAGAACGCCTCATTGTGGATTCCACTAAGTGTTAAAAAGATCTTGGATATCCCTCAAATATCTATGCCGTGCTCCTTACTTCATTTATTTTGTTAACAAGTGCCCTTTATTATCTTTCTAATCATTTTCAAAGTGTACAAATTAAAGCTGTGCTAGCTAATGGGATTGTGTGACGATAAAAGAAAGGGGTTTATTGTTTCACATTATGATCCATCTTTAACTTTAACAAATCACACTTAAGGGTGATGGATTAACAAATCACACTTAAGGGTGATGGATTTTTATCGTTTGGAGGGTGTTTTGTGTTAACATGGCACAGATGCAGGCATTTTACATGGCGGCAACACAAACAAACATGGAAGGGATGAAAGAGACATGGAATTCAATTCAATTTATTTGTATAGTGCCAAATCACAACGTACATTATCTCAAGGCACTGTACGTAGACCTTTACAACATTATAGTAGAGCAGAGAAACCCAACAATTCACACACTGAGCAAACACTAGGCATCAGTGGAGAGAAAAAACTCTTTTAACAGGAAGAAATCTCTGACCGACTCAAAGATGTGCAACCATCTGCCTCGACCAGTTGTGGTGAAAGGAATTCATGTTATCAGGTGTAGGTAGTTCGGACACATTAACATTCCATAAAAACTCTCATGTAAAGTCTAGAGTCCACTTTAACACGCCATCATCCTAATCCTTTTTATGCTCATGGTGTAAACATTGGCAATGGGTGCAACACAAGTCACAGACTCAACCAATTTAACCATAAATCCTCAGATCTATCCTGCTGTTCTGTGAATTTTTTTGTCATGTGGCATTTGTATGAAATAAACACCCCTTTCATCAGTTTGTAACATTTAAAGGTTAGCTGAATTAAAGCAAACATTCGATAAAAGTCAGACAAATTAAAAAATTCTGACATGTCAGGCAGTACATTTGGATTACCAGAGTTGAATGTTAGTTTAGTAGAAACTTGCATTTACCTTTCACCACTAATTCATTCCGTCCCAGGAAAATGCTTAATTCTGGTTTCACATCTGTGCGGAGCGATGCCTTCTGGAGGAGCCCAGCTGCACATGAAATGTCAACCTTACTTTTTTCTTTTTTTTACTCCTCCATGTGAACTAGACATCACATGCTCACTGTATTTAGACCTTGGTGTGAGGGAAAGCAGAAAACGGTCACTATGGTAATCTTTTTATATTTAGGCCAGGAAGGCAGAGTCATGTCTGTAGCATTGTTACCACTGAGGCTGACCTGCTTTGAACAAAGGGTTTAATTTAGAAGGCTGTCATACTTGATGCACATGGGCCATTAGTCCAAACCAGCAGGGATCTTCAAAGTTCCCCTGTAAATATTTGATAATTAGGTGAGGGGCTATGAAAGACATGAGTAACAGAACTGTAGAAGAGACACATCACACTTTTGAGGACATAATGTTTGCAGTTGATTGATTTATCAACAGTAGCGTACCGTTGGGTTTCAGTCAGGGTCTTCAGTAAAAAAACAAAAAAAAAAAACACGCCGTAGCGCACACGCACACCACTGCGCATCTATAGGCTACTGCATCATTACCACCACATCTTCTGTTATGTCACTCAGCAACCGCAAATTTCACAAGCCACTTGATGACAACAGCAGGGGCTAGCGCCAGACACATCGCTGGGCCTGGGGCGTTCTGTAACTATGCATCAAATTTTGATTGGCTGACGACACACGTCAGTCAAAGTTATAACCAAATAGGAAATGGCAGCTTCAACGAAAGGCCAGCAATACTACTAGAGCAGGTCCACGGAGCTATGATGCGTTTAATGACTTATGGAAAATCCAGCTCAGCTTCACAAAAAATAACCATATTCTTTCTGGAAATATAATCATAACATACTAAAAAAGTAATTGAATTCAGACATGTTCAGACACACAAATAATTAATTTGATTATTAAAAAATAATAATAATAATAATGATAAAAAGAGAAGGCCCTGCTGGCCCTGACAGCCCACCACTGTTTATCAAAAAAAGTGAATTTTGGAATTTGTAGGTTTCTAAACTGCTGTGAACCACATCACCATGACACAGTACCCTCGAACACACTGACTACCACCTGGGTGCACTGCTCTTTTCCATGTTATAGAAACATCACCTTCATCCTCCTTTTTATAGCCACTTTGCATGACCTTGTGCTTCATTACCCTGGAGACTTTTTTTCGCCGACTATCATGTGAATTGGTTTCAAATGAATAGGAAAAAAACCCCACGATTGTGGTCGCTTCCAAGGGAAGGGAGGCCGACGACTGGTTAGCGATTCCTCCGTTCATATTATTGATGAGCCTGATTATATATCGACCCTTGTTATACCTTTTTAATTTGCTGAAAGGCTGTTTTCAACTGCATTATAACCCCAATGTCCTCTTCTTGCCTTATCAAGGATCAATGCCAAAATCACTGCAGTATAAACACAAGCAGGTTGAATATTTTTTATCTGTGCTATAACAATAACAAAAAAAAAACATGCATAGCCTTTCTATTCCTTTGTTGAAATTCATGACTGAACATTGAATTCTGGGCTCAGGGAACATGTGGAGTTTACCTGATAATGTCAATGTGCACATATTTGAAACCACAATTAGACATAATCTGAGTTCAGTTACCACAATTAGGTTTTGTGTTCTTGCATCTCATAAACAAGATTCTAAAGGTCAGCACGATGTTACTAAAACTTCCCATCAGTCTTTTTTATTTGTTTATTAGTTCTCTTCTTGTCTTGAGTTTTTTATACATATACTGTATGTTAAAATTACTTCAAACAACTGATGCCTTTTCAATTATTAACATTTCAACCAACTTGCGTGTAATGCACAAAAGCAGACGGATGAATGATCACAGAGACAAAAGCTGACAGACAGGCATACTGATGTGACCCGTTCAATACGAATTGACAATGTGTGCAACCTCTGCAGAGGGTCAATAGCTTTTCATGGATTGGAAATGAACTTCATTTGATGAGGTGTGCATGTGTGCGTTTGTGTGAGTAGATATTAACATTGTAAAGAGAACATAGAGGAATGAAAGAGAAGACACCAGGGAGATTTATATAAAAAAAACACAGACAAAGGAGAGGTCAAGGAAGACCTAACAACACGGGCGGTAATATGAGTAGAGAGAATGGAGAAAGTGAAAGAGAAAGAAACAAGGCAAGAAGAGAACGACAGGGATCAATAGGAAGAAGTGAGCAGTGTAGTGAGAAGAGGAGAAGGCGGTGGAAGAGTGAAAGAGGCTGAAGAGATGAAAGGCTGTCTGCTGATTTGTGCTCTAACTGGAGAATTAAAATTGATCTTGGAGACAACTGTGTGTGTGTGTGTGCACGCGCATGCGTGGGTTTAGATGATAGAACTTTGTACAGTGTGTGTGTGTGTGTGTGTGTGTGTGTGTGTGTGTGTCTGTGTTCATGTATGCATGTAAAGGAAAGGGAGAGTTCAGTGATCAGGCCGATTGATTAAACAGCCCACACCGCCGGAGTTTGGTCCGATACCATTTGATAAGGGTCAAATATTTTGAAATGCCGATTCCTCCGGGGTCACACACTGCACTATTTCACTGGATGAAACTTAAACCGCAGGGTCAAACATTATTATCTTGGCTTTACACAAACTTCAGTAGCAGGGTTGGCCTCCAGACCATTTACTGCTCACAAGATGTTTTGTTTTTTTATCCAAGCCTTGTTGCTGCTGCAGCCGATCTAAAAGCCAGTGAACCTATTGCTTTCTTTGCAGGCTTTTAGTCAAAAATGCACCCATACAGTCAGTGAGCCAGTAAGAGACCACAGCACAGCACAGCACAGCACAGCACAGCACAGCACAGCACAGCACAGCACAGCACACAAAGCTGTACAATTAATAAACAGAGCCTAAACAAACAAACAAACAAACAAAAAATATTCATTAGAAATCTGTGGTAAGTGTAAAAACATAAATTATTGGGACACTGCAAAATGTGGGGAAAGAAAACTACTCCTTTGTTATTGCCCTTAATGGGTATAACAAAAATTAAAATGGCCCTTGACAAGAAAAAGATTGCCTTCTGTTGAAAATAAAGATAAGCGTATACATGTTGAAATCTTACCTTTTCTTTGGGCCAAAGCCATTTTCTCAATGCGCATGAACTGTGTGTTTATGTGAGGTTGAATTGCTTACAGATCACACTGTGATCATGAAAATGAAATAAATCAATATCCTCCATCACCTGCAACATGTATAAGTCGTTCTTTTTTCCAAAAACATGTTATAAATTCATCACATTTAAAAGAAATCACTGGAGGCATCAAAAACCACTCTGAAGATATTCATGAACACAAATTGCTCCCCACAACACAGCACCTGGTGTTTATAAAACCTGAATACTTTAAAATCCAATCGTTCTCGTCTGTTACTAATCCATGGTGCAGGTGTGCCAATATTTTCACTGCTGTTACGTTGGGAAAGAAAACGTTATTTAAGAAAGAGATCACTGTTTTCAGGTGAAAATGTTGCTGTGGCTAAAGCCAGGTCGCTGTAAGAAATAGGAATGCAGGCAAAAGTGCAGCTGATGCTGTGCAGTCATTTGTTGAGCAAAATTTGGCTTACTGTGAGATGGATAGACAAGACGACGGTATGTAAGTAAGTAACAGAACAAGGATCAAAATGATCTGACAAAGACTGGGGACAGAGTTATGGAAGAAGATGTGTGAGATTGAGTAGGAAGGAGAAACAGGTGGAGGGAAAGCGAGTGAGCGCATTAGGAACAGCTGTGCAGCTAGGCAGAGTGAATGGGTGGTGATTGAAGAAGATGGCTGTCATGGTGACATGAGGGGCAAAGACTAAAGTTAAACACAAGAAGGCAACATGCTCAACATAATTGATAATAACAAAGTTGATGCAACCCACTTTGATTTAAGTTTTATTTTTTTTCAACATAGAACAAAATTGTAAGTATCCGTTAAGTCAAATATGCTGTAATTTGCCAATCCGCAGTGACTGAGAGGGATCTCCACCAGATGTTACTGACCACCAGCAGATGCTAATGGGACAAGTCATCATTTGGCTCCATTAGGTCATTTTATCACAAGACACCTTCTGCTATGATGGGCCCACTCCAGGCTGATCAAACCAAGGTATGTGTACATAATAACTTGTGCCACATGCACAATTGCACAATGAAGATATTTAATATTTTATTTATTTATCTGCTGCCACATGAGTATGGAAAATATTATTTCAGAGAATAAATGCAGTTGGGAAAAGGAAGGATGTATATTTTGGCATATCGGATATTGGCAAAAAGTCCAGTATCGTGCATCCCTGCCTCATTGTTGCAGGTGTAGGTAGATGTGAAATAATGTGCCACTCTTATCATGTATGGACACTTCAGATTTCAAAACATGGTGCTGGCCAAAATCCTCAATTCAAGGCTTCAAAACTGCGGTCCACAGTTATTAGGTGATGTCACTGTGTGTCAATACTTGGCCAGTATCCTTGAATCCACTTTAAAAGCTTGGTACCTTACCTTATCTCTATATTAAAGCTGTAGTGAGCAACTACTAACTTTGAATGTAAATGAATGTCTGCTAGATTCAAACTATTGTCGAATGAGTTCACACAACGCCGATTAAGAGGTAGAAACTCAACATTTAGTGCTTATTTGGAATGTATTAGAGGTTTATTAGACTGCACTGCAACAATATTGGCCTCCTTGCTAAGAATGAGAAGAGGGCAAGAACATTAGGCTGTTTGTAAGACCGTGAAGCATCAGTGGATCTGGAGGCAACACTAGACCCGTCCAAAACATGTGATACAGGGGTGTCATCCTCGCGCTGACAGTGGTAACAAGCTCGATCTATTCCTGGATACATTTTTAGCAAATCTGCTTGTCGAGAGATGGAGTCTGTGTATTATTAATCCATGTCTTGCATGCTTTGATGTTAAATGGATCAGTTCAATTGCAGATTGCCAAACATCCTCGGTTATTTCAGCTCCAAAGTCTCTGCCCAATTGTTCTTTCAGACGGACCCTTATATCGCACTGCATATTTTACACATCAAGTCACATTGGATAGGTTCCCAGTTCCCGGGGTTCTTCAATCCAATTTTTAAAGGTAGATGTGGGAATGAACCCAAATGCTTCTTGGCTAAGCCGCACACGCACCTCAAGAAATGTGACTTGTGGGTTATTTGTTAATGATACAGTCAGAGGACATTTAAATTGTTATTGTTTTAGAAGCAATCTCTTATACACCGGAGAGTGGATTCTGCTGAAAAGCAGAATCCACCAATGAAGGTCAGAATAACCCATCCATCCACCTTCTACCGCTTTATCCTCCACATGAGGGTTGTCGGGCGCTGGTGCCAATTGCAGCTGACATAGGGCGAAAGGCGGGGTACATCCGGAACAGGTCCCCAGTCCATCTCAGGTCCTCATAACAAACAACAACCATCCACTCTCACACTCACACTCACACCTATGCTCAATTTGAAGTGTCCCATTTGTCTAAATCTGACTGTTTTTGGACTGTGCGAAGAAAACCGGAGAAAACCCAGGCACACACAGAGAGAGAACATGCAGACTCCATGCAGAATGGCCCTTGTTCTGACTGAGTTGCAAATCCGAGTCTTCTTGCTGCAAATGCAACCGCGTGACCCGTGAGAATAACCCATTGACACGATAGGTAACAAAGTGAAAGACTGTTCAGAGCGTCACTTAAATTGAGGCAAAGTGTTCAGTGAGCCATACATTTTTATTACCTTTTATCTGACTGCTTGTATGTCTTCTGTCTCCCTGGCCTTTTTCTCTCCGTGTCTCACTAACGCCCGTCTCTCTCTATCTGTGGCAGAAGAAATATTCTCATTCAGCACCAGCGATTCACATAGCAATCACAGGGAATATGCAATTAACGGGTAAAGCCTTCGGTCAATAGCACGTTGTGTGTACTCAAACACCTCACCTACCCTCCACTCTTCCCTCATTCACTCCTCTGTGCCAACTCATCCCCTCTATTCCTCCAGTGTCCTCTTCTTGTTTGCTGAGTACTTTTTGTACTTGTGTTAAAACCTCGACCATCATGGAAGGAGCTCCTCTCCTCCTCTCCTCCCCCCGTCCCCTCCTCCTGGTGCTAATCATTTCTTATTTAGCCACATCTCATCTTCCCTTATCACCGTCATTACCACTCCCCTACTCTCATTCATCCTCTGCTTCTTTCCCACTTTACAGTACCTCTCTCCATCCCTCCACACTCACACACAGGCTCCTTTCATCACGATCATCACACCTCCTCCCAATCTGTTTACTCTCTAAACATCTCACTTTCCTCATTCCCTCTCCCAGTCACTCAGTTGCATCCTAATTTGCAATATCCTCTGCCTTGCATTTCTCCCACCTACATTTTGTCTTTAATCCCCAGTGTGATTGCAAAAGGCTCGGAACCATAAAATGTCTTAATATCACTTGAGACAGCTCCCTGGATGCCGCTAATCATCTATAAAGTTTCTACAAAGTTATACATCTATAAAGAGTCCATAAAAATAGGTTCCTATTTCAATTTTTACTGACGTCGACAGAGTTTTTGCTTTATGGTTTCCGGCTTTTTGAGAGTCGAGCATGTTCTTAAATTTTATGTTTAATTCTGTCCTTGATTTTCAGCCCAATTTTCTCTGTGTGAGCTCTTTAAAGATGATTAGAGAGACCGGGATGTGACGGTGATGGAGGGCAGGGAAAAACAACGTACATCATTTTATGTGTCACAACTCGCACATGTTTTTGTGACCAAACATGGTTTGCAGTCCTGAGATAAATTCAGGTCCTTTCAATATTATCATTTTCTTCTGGACACCTTTAATGGTTATTCTTTTCTCTCTTGCTTTTATTGCTTAATCAGTCATGTTTTCCAAGACATCAAATCACTATGACTTTCAACCTGGTTATTGTTCATCCCTTCAGCTAATTAAGGAGTGGTATTTAAAGCCAGCTGGTGTCTTCAAGGTTGATGAGTCACTGTTTTTTGCTGAGATGAGAAAGTAAAAGCGATTGCTGAAGTTCCAATAAGAAACTGCCTTACCTTCCTTAACTCTTCTCTCTGCCTCATCCTTCCTTTCTTTTTGTAATTGTAATAGCAGTTTCAAACCTCTTCCCATTTACATTGATTTTCCATTAACACACAGGAGGAATAGTGATCTTCTACGCAGATGCCCCAACCATTTTATTTGAATTTATTTACATTTGTTGATGTAGTTCTGCTTTTTCCTGTTTTGTTGCAGTGGTGTGTTCAGATGTGCAACCACTCACCACCAGTTTCTCAGATAATATTGCCAAGTATTTATAAATAAAAAGCCAACAATCAACAGACATGGCTCCGAGACCCAAATTCAGGATTCTCTCAAGTTCTTTCTCCGCCTTTTTGTTATATCCCTCTCTCCCCTTTTGTCACCTTGTCTTTTGTATTATAGCCTATCTATCCTGAAAAAGGCTTGACATTTGACTTTGAGCTCTGTAGTAATGTTTGTTCTCTGTTAGCTCAAGGCAACACACACACAGGTTTGCACCACTACTCTTCTCAGGACACTGCTTTGACTTCCATTCATTTGGACAGCCGAAGCAAAGCGTTATCCCTAACCTTAGTCAAAAGCAGTTAATCTAATTCTAGCCCGGTGTCCAACGACAACAACACTCTGATTGGTTTGTGGTAAATTTGTCTGAAAAGGAAGCTCGGGAAAATCGTCCACAATCGGGAAAAATAAAAGCTAAAATGCTTTCGCTGATATTTATTTATATTTTTACAGTCTGTACATAGTGAAGCATGAAGCATGCGATATATAGTATTTTTGGACGGTATCGGTTTCTACATTTTCATTACATTATCTGTCTGATATTAATCCAGTGATTTTGACCAGTATCAAACCGATAGCAATACTGACCAATACCGATTTCCATCCCTACAAACAAATTGCTGATGTGATTGCTGTGTTGATTGGACACATGTTTGTAAGGATTAGCTAGAATGATTCAATCCCACGACATACATTTGTACAGGAAAGACAAAGTGTTATCCCTAACATTAAGCATAACCAGTTAATGCCTAACCCTGAGCTTAACCTAACCACAATTCAAATCTTAACCCTAACCTTGACCAGTTCCTCAGAAATTAGGTTCTGCCATATATGGACCAGATTTTAGTCTCCAAGAAGACTGCTGGTCGTGGTCAGGGTTTCTGCCAGAAAAGTTCCTAATGAGGCAACAAATACAAGTGCACACATACACACGGCCTTGTGTGGGAAGCAACTTGGGCACGGTCCAAAGCAGTCCACCGTTCAGTTCCCACATGAATGAGATGTCTTACAACTATCTCTGTCACGCTGAATAAATACATTTGCTCACCTTGAGACCCATGCTCATTAAAATGTGCTGTTTTTTGACCTGTGGGGACTTAAGTTGAGTCAATTAAGTCTCTACTCCACTGACCTCGGCTCAGTAAGATAAACTGTACCCGACTATATGTCTCAAAGGGATTCGCACACAATAGGAGAAGCCAATGCACTCTAATGGTGCTTTTGTCATTTAGGTACCAGTTGTGAACAAGTCCCACAGCACAGCTTGTGGCTGATGCAGAGTGTAATATAATTGGGTGTAGATGACACTAGTCTGGTTTAACTGCAAAACATTTGAAACAACTCAACATTCTGCAGTTGAATATACAGTCAATTCTCTCGGGGTTTCCTCAGGTTCCTGCCATCCAGTCTCACCCTGCTCTCACCAGACTCCATAAGTTTTCCATGGAAGGTTAAACCAAGTTTCTTGACAACCGCCATTATGGCAATATCAAGATCTATTTGTGTCAGTGTCTTTAGTTTATTTTAGGTGCTACTGTTAGTGAGTAGTGAGATACATTTACAATGATAATAAAGTGTTTATGACATTCTATCTTTTAAAAGGTCAGCATATGAGATCTAGAATGATTGGTCAATAAACTGTACATTACTCTGCAACTATTTTGTTTTGTTTTTCCAGTGTTGGATGGGCAAGTTATTTTTTAGATGTAACTTTAGCTGGTTGGAAGATGGGTTTTTATGCTTTTATTCCAAAACAAGCTCTTTATTAATAACGTGTTTTTTCGCAACAAAACCAATCCAAATCCTCCCCAAAGACATGTGTAATTGAGTGTTGTTCTATATAGATTCAGTCACCGTGAAAAACAGCAGTATGAGACCTTCGATCAGGACCAGTTTTTAAAGGTCCGGTGTATAAGAAATAGTAGACGCCACCCTTTTCCAAGAATGACATAAACTACAGTGGACTTTGGATACCATAAAAGCTGTTCTATAATAGTATAATAATAGTTAAAATTTCAACATAGTAATATGTAGGTTTGATAAGATGTGAAGGAAAAGTGAAGTAAACTGCACTAAGTAATTTTTGGCACAATTTCTTTTTTGGAAAAATATCAGACTTTTTGAAACATCAATGTTTGTCGAGTCAGGCTGTTGTTCTTGTCTGGTGCAGAGGGCATGAATCATAAAAGGCACAGAGCTGTGGGAATCTGACTCATTGGGCCAAGTGCTGATTGTGGCCTGTTGTTGCTCAGAAATATCGAAAACCTATTTGAAACAGAGCAGTTTTTATTAAAAGTTGAAATACCTGTGAGTGTGAACTCAAAAACAGAAGTAAAGGGAAGTGTGGAGGTGAAAGGATGCCTTGGTGCCGACAGGAACTTCGAGGGAACTGATTGTTAGAAGGGAAAAAACATTACTCGAGCCTTTTTATTGATTATTGCTAACACTTTTAATTACAAGCTGTAATTAAACACTTACACTAAAACCTTAACCAGAGTGAGCAGCTTCTCTGCTCGAGCATCTTATCTGTCTGTGGCCAGTGTGGTAGAACAGTGGTTAGCACTGGTGTCTCACAATAAGGATGTTTGCTTTTTGAATCCCATGTACATAGTTCAACCTCGACATTTCTGCAAACCTTTTTTTCCAGTTAATTTATCTTCCTCCCACAGTCCAAAGACGTGCAGATAAGGAGAATAAACTGAGTTTAATTGTGATTATGATATCTAATCTGTAGTATTATGGGCAATATGTCCTGTGGGTGTCACCCTGCCATTTTTTTGGGTACTTTATAGGTTGGTCTTAGACCTCCTATAACCCTCTTATGACCATCATGATATTCAGGCTGCCTGGATTTATTTTGACTTTATAGCTGTAGAATTGTCAAAAATGTCCAATGAGTGAGTGCTTCTGCCCCTTTTTCCGAGATAACTTTCACTTTCCATATCTGGCAGTTATTCAACTGTTTCGGATTTACGGTACTGAGAAGCTGACATCGCGTGGCGCACTTGTGTGATTCTTGTCTGTGATTGGACGGTTCTGTGGAAATGCTGAGGGCTACCGTAGAAGAAGCATTAATGTGTTTCCTGTGTATAAATCAATACACGTGTGTATCATGGCTTTTTTTTCGCATTCTGTGACAAAAAACCCGAGCATAATGCTAACAGTGAGCAACGTGGCAGTCATGTCACAGTTTTAATGTTTATTCTTTTGTAGTATATGAAGCAAATACCCTCGTCAGTAACAGTAACTAGAATGGCAAATAAATTGTGACCATACAAGTGGCTGGCGCTAACACAGACACTTTCGACAATGGCGCTATCTAACATGCTACCGTTCCTCTCGTTGCTTGTATTTTCATGGCCTTGTATGATTCCGTTGAAGTCATTCTATTCTATTCTATTGAATGGATGCAACAACTGAAAATCCACTCAGATTCAGAACACCACACAAAAATGAGTTTACTCAGTCCAAAAAGGGTCAGTACACAGGCAGTCATTACAGAATAGCACCAGTCTTAAAATAACAGAAACTAGAGATTAGATCCAAAAAACCCAGAGAAGGTCAAACATGAGGAAAACACAACAAAATGCTGGAATGCTTACTGAATGTGGATAAGATGAAGCAACACAAACTCAAGGTGAGTAGTCGGCTTACTACTGAGGTGAATCGAAAACTGGTGAGCGGAGCGTTTTACTCAGTAATTACCACACTCGATACAATAACATACTGAATAAGATAACATATTTACAGAGAAGGAGTGTTTTAATTTACGTCACCTGTCTTTGCTGGTTATGTCCACTGCCATCACATCATACTTTATTTCCTGCATTTGTGTAAGCACATGTCAGTGCTTATGTGCCACAGTAATGTGATTAACTACATGGCTAAGGCCAGTTTTGAACATCAACACACACTGATTATTATGGGGGCATGACAATGACAACCTCTGATTTAGGTGCACCTGCAATTAAAACAACTGAGGTATGGGCCTATCATTTTGTATATTACACATTTGTTGTGTTTGGGTTTTTCTGTGAGTGAAATAAGGATTTATTATTGATTTTTTTTAAAAATGTAGTAAAAAAAAAATGTTTAAAGCAAACAAGAATACACTTCATATCTGAATGTAATTCTGTTTTTGCATGATGAGGACAAAACTAAACAAAAACATGTATCTAGAGCAGGAGTTAAAGTTTCCTCTCTTTGTTTTTGAATTAAAGCTCTATTGTGTAGCTTCAGTGTGTGAGAGCACAGCATGAGCGGAGCAGTGACTTAAAGGTATCATTCAGGTGGTTTCTCAGTAGGTATGATCTAAAAAAAAAAAAAAACATGTGAAGTAAGCCTCTGTAGTGAGTGACAGAAATGCTGCTGTGAGGAAAACACATTGTCCTCTGTTACAGCTTTGTTTCTGTTTACATGAGTCAGGAC
Source organism: Solea senegalensis (assembly GCF_019176455.1). Classification (NCBI taxonomy): domain Eukaryota; kingdom Metazoa; phylum Chordata; class Actinopteri; order Pleuronectiformes; family Soleidae; genus Solea; species Solea senegalensis. The sequence goes on along the minus strand of NC_058027.1, from coordinate 23,178,320 downwards.
TATAAAGATTAGGAGGAAACTTCTTGGTGTTTTCAGGTAAGGAGGCAGATGAGGACATCAGACTTTCTCATGTAAGTCAACCTTTTCCCCACTCATCAGGTGAACCTGCAGAGCTTTCTCAAAGCAACAACTCTTAGGCCTTATACAGTACCAACATTAACAGAAAAGCTGACGGGTCTTGATAATTCATGTTTTTTTTTTTTAATGTCTTTGTAAAGACATGTTGGTTCTTTTTTTGCGGGGGAAAGTTTACTATACATATTGACTGTTGATGTTACAGAGAACTTTAATAAAAGTTGTCGACAAGACTCAACTTCAACCTAATTGACAGTTAAGTCGATCTGAAAAAATGAGGAGTCATTAATGCCCTGTACCAACCATTAGTTGCCATCTCGCTTAACTAGCGTATTGGTTGTGTCTCCACCTTACCTCCATCAGTCTTGAAGTAAAAACCTATCACTCTGTGTGTAACATGATAAAACACAACACTGTTATACAGAGAAACACAGCGCGAGAGAGTGTCATGAGGAGCTGATAGGCTTAATCAACATTGTGTGAAGTCATTTGTTTTGCAACATTGCAGTTTAATAACACTTTAATATCAGTGCTGGCATATTTTTTCATATGGCACCAATTTTCCTCCACACTCTTGCTTAAGGTTCACAATTCCTTGCTGCCAAAAGGTAAATAAGATAATACTCTTCTTCTCTGTTCTTAATAAACATAATATTATATATTATAAACCCTCTGTGATTTGAATTAGTTTGTAATATGTATGTCTAGATGATGGATATGGTTTCCTTCGTTAAAGACTTTTCCAGTGACATAGATTTTGGGTTAGGTCTCCAACCTGCGTAACTGATATTATAGCACAACTTTTTCTGATTAGTGCACCTTATACCTTACTGCAGTGTTGTAATCACATAATTACAGCAAAGACCATCTCCGTGGTATTACAACATTAATTTAGTGAATCTCTCCATTTACCCTGGACGTGGTGAAAAATAGTAAATTTGGACTTCAGCTGCTTTTGACCACCGACCTGATCTCTGTTTCCTTGATCCTGTGATTCCTGCCATGAATGAGAATGAGTGCAGAGTTGCTCCTGGTTTAGTTAAACCTGTGAGACACATCTGATCCATTTAGGCTCAGTGAAGCTTTGCGCCTATGTTTCACAAATTTCACAATACCGTGAAGACTGATACATTCTAAGTTTTTCATATAGCCATGACAAAATGATGCACATCACTGCATTCAGTACGTATATTTTCATTTTCACATCCAACATTCACTAATATGTTATTCTTTTCCCCCTATTTTTGAAGTTGTCTTTCACCTGCAGTCTATCTTTGATCAGTAGATGGCAGCCTTACTACACCCAGCTGTAGAGAGGAGCTATCCATGGTGCTGAATGGATACTTTCCCTTAGAGTCTGGTTGTCTTACGGACTATCTGTCTGTCTATATCTCCCTCTGTCCGCCTGTCCCTCTGTCCATCCCTCTATACAGACTAGATCTTTTGATTTAGTCGTGTCTGCAGTCCCACAGTTTGCTTTGTGTGTTGTCAGGCTTGAAAACCACAATCTTTTTCGCAGCGTATGCTGAACAGACACCCACCAGTTGATGAAAAAAAAAAAATGTTTTTACTAATATATTTATAAAATGACTAACCCAGGCCAATGCACAGAGAACTACCAGCTTGACGCATGACTCACAGTAATGCTGTGAAAAAGCTCAACCCACACACACACACAGCCGCTCACTGAAACACACACGACACTCATACTGACACATGTAGCATGACACACACACATGTTTGCACAGCTATTCTATTTAGGACTCATTGCAACGGACTTCCATTCATTTGGATTTATCCCTAACCTAACCTTAACCATATGGTTAAGGTTTGCACAGTTGTGCAATTGTGAAATTTAAGTCACGATACAATATTATCACGATGTTGCAAATTTGTGAAATCTTATGTTGCGATATACTCACGCAACAGCTCTTGTGAGAGTGAGCACTAGTGGACAGAAATGTCAATTTACATTTTTAAGCTAAAATGTATCTGTACCATCAGTAAAAATGATATGCTAAAAAACCCAGATACTTTGTGTCTCAAAACCAGTTTAATATCACTATATTTTACTGTATTGATTTTTCCCTACCCATACTCCCCATAAGGACAACTGGAAAGGTCCTAAGGAGGTGACAAAAGCACTTATTTGTTTCTCCATAGTTGTGAGTACACTCATTGACATAATGCAATGAGGGCCAGATTTGAAAATGTGAAGATTCCCAGGGGCCAATTGTCCCCTCAGAACTTTTTTCAACAGTAAAAGTTACATCCAAATGCAATGTTTTATGATAATTGTATTTTCATTGTAACATTGTATCATTTGTAAATGGTAATGTAACCAAATCTAAGCTACGCAGGAGTGAACAAATGAAACAATTCTGCCTTTTTCACGTCTGGAGTCGAATAAAAATTTTTATCTGTCTGTCATGGCTGGGTAGCGATGAACAGGGATGACACAACAGTTGGCCCCTTCCCATAGATAAAGCTGTGGGGCCATACATAATCTGACCGAGGGCAGTGATGGGCCCGCGAGCCAGACTTTGGACATGCCTGACATAATGCATTCCCTTTCCCCTTTATCATCCCCACTGAATACCTAACCCAACTTATGCTAAAATTCCTGTTAAGATGTAGTTATTTTATTCACGGGGCTCTTTCAGGGCCTGAAGCAAAATGAGGATTACTTTAAATTCAGACATGTCGCTGTTTTTTTTTCCTCTAAAACAAATCTTGCACACTATAGAATCATTTAGGTGGTTCCAATTAATACATTTGTTTGATGGACTCCAGATGGTTTCAAGTCGATGTCAATTTTAACGCTCTACTATGGTTCGCCCACTTGCTGGCTTTTCTTTTCATGGTGTGGATGTATCGGGTGACACCTGCTGTGAAATACTGTAATGGGCCACATCCAGAGTGAGTGACATGTGCAATTTGCATTTGCCTCTAAATGGAGCTGCCGATGGCCGTCTTGGTGGATCAGCGGGCTAAGTCTCCACGTCATGTTTGTATCGTTGTAATCTTGTTAACGTGAGCCTCTGCACAATCCTGCCAGAGACGGGGGGATCAATACGTGGCTCATGGCTCTGTTTGGGGTGCGGGTGCGAACACCCACACACAGTACTTTCAAGTACTCATCCAGACTACTTTATTTATGTCAAGAAACATCATCACTCTGCTTCATACCAATCAATCCCAGTGCCATATAAACACCGCTCTGAGTCTTTCATCTCTACTAGACCACACAGGTCTGCGTGGGTGGTTGTGCATACACGTGTATCGGCCACTTTATTAGGTACACCTCTTCTACTGCATTTTAATATAAATATCAAATCGGCTCATCACATGACAGCCACTAGGTTAGCACTCTGAAGACGCAGGTGCAGTCGTAACAATGGTTTTTCTGTGCACGTGGGTTTTCTCCGGGTTTCCTCCCGCAGTCCAAAAACATGCAGATTTGAGAATTGGGCAAGTTGGACACACTAAGGGTGCATTCACACCAGCCCTTCTTAATTGAACCCTAGTACGTTTGCTCACAAAAGAAGCAGACTCCTAAAAGCGTAGGTTTCAGTTTGCTTTAAGTGAACCAAATGCAGGAAGCATGGCATTGTGGGTACAACACAACCAAAACATACGCGCGTGTAAAACGATAGCCGGTAGAAATGGCTGAGCCCGTTGTTGCCGTGTATATATATGTGTCGTATGTTTGCATAAAACAAAATAAAAAAAACAAAGACCGATAGGATTTGATGCTCTTTGTTTTGCTCTTATGTGGCGGAAACAGAAGTTTCGAATACGTTTGCGAATACGTTATTCAAAAGTTTTCGTATCACTAAAGTGTGAAAGCAAACTCTGACCAGCTGAATGTTGCACCTGAGTCCCCAATCGTACCCAGTCAAGTGTGAGAGTGTTTGTCTCTATGTGGCCCTGTGATGGACTGGCGACCTGTCCGGGGTGTACCCCGCCTTTCACCCTATGTCAGCTGGGATTGGTACCATCGGATAAAGCGGTAGGAGATGGATGGATGAATGGACACGGTCAAGACGACCTGCTGATGTTCAAACGGAGCTTCAGAATGAGGAGGAAAAGGGTGAACTGAATTTCTCTGAGTGTGGCTGGCTGTTGGGTTTGTTGGTCTGAGTATTTCAGGAACTGCTGCCCTTCTGGGATTTTCACACACAAGCACGTCTAGGAGACTTGTCTAAAAAAGGGAGAAAATATACAGTGAGCAGCAGCTTCCTGGGCAAAGAATGCCTTGTTGTTGCCACAGGTCAGAGGAGAATAGAGAGGTATCACCTGTAACTCAAATAACCACCTGTTCAAACTGAGCTATGTAGAAGAGTTTTTCTATCCTGAAACATTTCAAACCCTGGAGAAGCTGAGGGTGAAACACACGCTCTGTGGGGGAACATGAAGGCAAGACCCTTGCATTAAAAGTACATATATGCTCCTTTCTTATCCCTTTCTTTGTCTGTCTCTCCACCTTCCTTTATGACTGCATCCATCCCTCCCTTGCTCCCTGCTTCTTTGCTTTTCTAACACCAACTCTCTCTCTCTTTCTCGTGAAATTGATTTTTCTCTCTGGTGTATTCCTCACATCTTCTGCCTCTCCCTCTTTCTTTCCCTTTGGAAAAAGACTCTTTCCTCCCCCCTTTAAATCTCATTTTCTATGCTTCCTCAATCATCCCTCTCCTCCTCTTTCTGATACACCTCCTTCTTCCTCTTCCATCAAAAATGTCTTATTTTCTCCTCTTTCCTAACTAAAATTTTAAGCCCTTACCCTTTTTCATCCTTTTCTTCTAAAACCATTAACCCTTCTTGCTTCTTTCTATCTCTTTTCTCCTTCCTGGAACCTTTCCTGCTATCCATCTATTATTAGTTTGTCTCTCCTCTTATCCCTGGAATTTGTCTGCCATTCTTCTTTCCATTTCCACCTCTCATTCTTTCACTTGTTTTCCCACCTTGTCTAGTTTTTCCCTCATTCCTTCCCCCTCAATTTCTTTCCTTCTTCTAACACGACAAATCCTTCTCCCCACCCCTCTCATCCTTCCTTAAATCCATCCCTCTATCCATTTTTATCCCTTATTTCTCCTGAATCAGTTTTTGCCTCCCCCTTTCTTTTTCACTCCCCCGTTTCTCCTTCATATCCCTGTAGCATTCTTTCATTCTTCCTTTCCTTTCACTGCTTTCCTGAAATATTCCATCTCTTTGCATCTCATCCATCTCTTTTTTACATTTACTTTTTTTTGTCTTTCCCTCCTCTTTATCTTCATTCTCCCACTCTTTCTTTACCTCTTTATTTTGCCTCTTTTTCTTTACTTGCCTCCCTTCCTTGTCTTGTTCCTCCTTTCACTTCTTACTCGTTCTGTATCTCCCCCTCATTTTCTTTCCTTCTACTAAAAAACATTCATCCTTTTGGATGCATCCTTCCTTACATTTTTATCCCTCCTTTCCCCTGGTTTCTTGGCTCTCCCTTTTCTCTTCCACTCCCACGTCCCACCTTCATTTCCCTGTGGCATTCTATCGTTCCTCCTTTGTTTCCAACCGCTTGATTGAAATCATTCCATCTCCTCCTTCCATCTCTCATCCATCTCAACCTTTCTCCCCATTCCCATCTCTATATATTTCCCCCGTGTTACTCTTTCACCTTCAGTCTTTCTTCACCTCTTGTTGTTCTCCTCCTTTTCCCCCTCTCTTCTTACGTCTTTCCTCCCTCCCTTCCTTCCTTTCCTTCTTAGTATTCATCCTTAATCGTCTTTTATCCTTCCATACTCCTGAAATTCTTCTGTTCTCTGTATTTCTCTTTGACTCCCTTCTTTCATTTCATTTCACTGAAATATTCCATCTCCCCCTCTTTTCGCTCACCTGTCTTTGACATTTACATAAATATTTTCCCACTTTTCCCTCATAATTATTCTGTCCTTTCCTTCATCCGTCTTTCATTTTTGTAATATTCTTTACTTGTTTCTTTCCTCCTCACTTTCTTCCCTTCTTCTACACCCCTTATACTCTCTCCATCCCTCCTTCACACCCATATTTTACTTACTTTCCCTGGTATCCCCACTTTCTCTCTCCTCTCCCCCCTTCTTTTCCTTCGCTCTCTCTCTCTCTTCTCCCTCCCATGCTGTCTGTCTCCCTCCCTCGCTCCCTCTCTCAGTCGTCGCTCGCTCGCCGTGCTGTGCGGACCTACCGAGCACCTCTCTCTCTCTCTCCGTCTCTGTCTCTCTATCTCACCTCTCTTTTCCTTCGCTAAAATCTCTTCATCTGTCTTTTCCTCCTCCTCCTCCGGTCCACCGGTCTCTGCTATGACAGCTCACACCAGCGGCGTGTTGCCCGATGTCAGACCGTCAACCCGTCACCGGTTAACCTGTCTAAACCTTACTGTGTGCGTTGGATATTCGTGATTGATCCGCGGGTGTAACATTTTTTTTGTTTTGTTTTGTTTTTTTTTAAATTTATTTATACAGTCATTTCTTTTTATATATTTAAAAGAAAAGAATAGGAGGAGGGGGCGAACGTTCTCTTTTTTACCCCCCTCCGCTTCCTTCAGCCAAGCAGAGCGGCGAGGTGGGGATAAGGCTTTTAAAATTAAGCTCGCTTGGATTTATTTAACAGCAAAATGACGGATTGGGGAGCGCCGCAGCTGCTGCTGCCGCTGATGATGATGAGGATGAGGAGAGGGAGGCTGAACGTGAAGAAAACGGGCAGCTTGAGACGCGACCTCCCGCTTCTCCTCCTGCTGGGGCTCCTCATCGCCGGGGATTCCTCCTCGTCCAAGGGTGAGTTTTTTGAGGTTTTTACATTTGTCTGTGTGTGCGTGTGCGTGTGTGTGTGTGTGTGTGTGCGTGTGCGTTTTGGCAGGTGAAGGAAGGTGGTTAATTTGTGGCGTTTGTTAATGCAGACAGCGCTGCGGTGTGTGTGTGTGTGTGTGTGTGTGCGGTACAGAGAGAGTTTTACGCATGTGCGCGTGAGCCCGCAGCTCTGGATATGACGTGCGTGTGTCCTTTTTGTGCGCGCGTGCCTGAGATACTGAAAGTGTTAAGGAGAGAACGAGAGGTAGCGCGCGCGCGTGTGTGTGTGCAGTGCCCAACTTCGACAGACTATTACATCTGGAAAGCAGTGTGTGGAATGTAGGCATGCTGATTTATTTTTTTGGGGCTCTCCTTCTCCCTCTCCACTGTGCAGAAATTCACATCAAAATACATCCACCTTGACTCCACGCCAGTTTATCACAAGTGTGAAGAGAGCAAAATGCCTCACACCAGATCTTGTGCAGAGGCAAATAACTCAATGACCCGTGTTAGCCCTAAAAAAAATAAAGCGGAGACACCGCGGCTCCCACACAGACATGGACGGGGATGGGGGGGTGAAATTTCCTCCTGGAGGACATGCAGAGAGGCATTGCCATGCTCTCTTATTGAAACATGATTGTGTGGAGTCACACTCTCTCAGAGTAGCAGTGTAGTCTCAGACTGTGGAGAGTCTGATGATATGACAGGGATTTATGCTGTGTGTCAGGAGCCCAGCAGTGTCTGTGTTGGTGGGGGGATTTTTGTGGCCGTGGAGGTTGGTGCCGTGTTGTGGATGAATGGACCTGAAGACAGTGTTAACATTCCCCTCGTTTGGTGGGAGCGTTACTGTCACTCTGTTTATCAATAGCCTCTCTGTGTGCACTTCTTCTCTTTCTCAATGCCAGTCGCTCTGTATTTCTCTCTTAATCTCTCCCTCACACACACGTTTGAGCAGCTATTCTTCTTAGGACACTAAGAACTTTGACTCCCATTCATTTGAACAGCTTAAACAAGGCTCAACCATAACCAGTTAACATCTTACCTTCAAATCTTAGTCCTGGACTTAACAGTTCCTCAAAAATTAGGTTTGCCTTACTAAAACCAGATTTTGGTCTCCCTGAGGACCTAATAGAGTCATTGTTTATGCCAGAAAAGACGTAACAAATACACAAATGTTTGCACAACATTTACAGTGAGGATACTCAAACATAATGCATTCCCTAGCCCCTCACCTTAACCCTAGCCATCACAACTACATGCTTAACCCTTACTCTAACCCTAAAACCATGTCTTAACCTTCAAAAAGTCCTTTTAAGGGATGACAACATGAGCACGAGCCAAAATGTCCTCACCTCCCCATACATGAACACACACACACACACACACACACACACTATACATCTCCCAGGTCGTTCCCCCTCTGCGATAAGGGGGCAAATACAGTTTCAAACAGTGCTAAAATTCCCTGATAATTTTTTTTTTTGTTTGTTCTTGTGCCTTTAACTTTAACTCTGCAGAGGTAGAGCTGTGTGTATTGGTTTTGTCTCGTTATCTTTATTCCTTTGCTGTCCCTCCATTCAGACTGTCAGATGAAATGAAGGTGAAATGTGGAAGAATGGCTCACGTTGATGAATAAGATGAGGGTGTATTTAACCTGTTTGTGGTTGAAGCAACTGCCGCTTATCACCTGCTGTATCTTTCACTTCGATCGATGTGTGCACATGTTCGTGTGTGTATATATATTAGTTACATTTTTCCCCTCCCATAAGCAGGTTTATAGTTGCTGCTCCTTTATTGTTCTTAGCATAAACAAAAGTAGATTTTTGAACATGCAAGCTACCAGTTAAACATTTTAGCTTTATATTATTTCCCAGCATGATAAGCAACACTCTTATTTTTAGCTGTTGAAGTGTTAAACACACAGACAGACAGCTGGAAAGAGGTTTGCAATCGTTTATTTTATCTAACCTCAAACTCTAGATGGCAACTCTAGATGGCTGTCACATTTTAAATTGCAATACACAACTCTTTTGGCTGTCTGGGAATGTTATTAAAAAATGTCTTCAGCAATGAAGTGAAGTGCCCATAAAAAAGCCAGATGTTTGCAGATGCTTCTGTTGATTATAAGACCTGTCGTCTATACACTAAAATCATACTTAAGCTTCAATGGATCGATTGGATAGAATATCTGCAAATTATGTTAAGAAGATGGCTGGTTGAAGAAGCAGGCGTGTTGCAGTGCTGGTTGGACAGATAAGAGCCGCTGACAAACCAAACCCCATGACATCTAGGGGAAGAAACTTTAAATGAAATCTGCTTCAGAGTAGTTTTTCAGAGAATGCACTCTCTCTGGTCACCCTGTTAGCCGAAATGGCTTATAAACAAATGTAAAAAACACTAGCCAAAACTAAGGTAAAATACCAATTAAGAAAAAGTTAGATACAGCATTCCAACACTGACTAATTTCTTCAACTGCAACAATAAATGTTAAATAAATAGCACACACGTTAGGAAACAACACATAATTGTGTACAACTAGTATTTATTGTTTGAAGGTTAAAACAGAATGAACTGGTTGTGCTCACTGGAGCACAAATCAATCTGTAATTGTCTGACATCACAGTAATAATTATCTATATCGACTATTTTGACAATCTTATATTGTGATGTGAATGTTTTTGTCACGTCATTGTTCATTAACCATTAGAAGTGTAAAAAGGGAGACAGCAGCCGTGTAGTGATTATAACTTAATAAGAATTTAGTACAAATGTTGCTTTATTGTAGTAGGATTTCTCTCTGCTAAATTTGACATTGATATGAGGGATTATGGCACGAGCGATACCTTGGTGGCACCAAATCCTCGTCCTTGTCTATCAAGATGATAAGACTCTTACTCTATGATGTGATATTTCTCTGCTGCTACAACGAGCACACACCTTTAATTTACAGCAGTCGCTCCTAAATAATCACCGAAATAAAAACTGGAGTATGAACCAATCGTTTTTATGGGAATATACTGTATATACCCATAAAAACAAGATTCTGTGACTTTTTCTCCTGAACTCCAGATTAAGTAGTCGGTTGTTTGTTTAAACCAAGGAACATCCACGTGTCCAACTGTGATGATAATTGACATAAAACCCAGTTAGAGCCTATGTAATTAATGTATAGTTAATTACACTCTGCAGGGAACATTATGAAAGACTTACTTAAGTATGTACACACACACACACACACACGCACACACTCCACCACGCTCTTTAGCATTCACAAGAAATACATTTAATAAATGCTTTGTAATTCAGTTTAATGTTATGAGTGGATGTGCTGCTATTTTGAAGTGGTCAGTTATGTTTAGCAGGTTTCAACATTTTGACAACATTTGATGTATTTATAACAGTTTTTTTTACTTCCTTGTCAGATATTATCTATTTATACACCATCTTTTACTAATAGGTGCCCACATGAGCAATTAAGGCCACTGACAAATACCTTAATAAACAACCTTGTGTTATAAATGCATTTATAATATGTTTGCTCATAAATTCTACATTCGAGAGGCTTAGCGTTACACTATAACATTAGCGTAATATTGTTTTAAAAAATGCATGCAGTCAAATCTTTTATTTTCATCTTTCCATGTGTGTCCCATGGCCTCCTTCTCTCCTCCCCTGACCTCAGTCATGTGACAACAGGTGGTCACATATGGCGGGGGAAGCCAGAGCAAATGGTGTCTGATGTGTCTGATTAAGTTAAATTCACTGAAGAACACTTCGACTGTTTCCCATGTGTGTTATATTAGAATGTCAAGTAGTGAGACGGGCAACTAGAATCAATATTGCAGTCTGGCATTGTTCAATGTCGCGTTATGGTCACCATGGGCATGACAATAAAACTGATTTGAAAAAAAAAAAAGCTTTGGAAACTGAGACATTTAATCAGATTGTAATGAGAAAGGAATGAAAATAAGGCTGTGTGTGTTTGTGTGTGTGTATGTAGCAGGGACACACTAAAAGGCACGTGGCACAAAGATTTTCGTCCTGTGTTTTCTCCTTTAGTCTGAGAACCGTACACATCATTTGAGGGACCTGAGTCCGGAAAAAGATACAAAGAAAGGCTCGCTGTGTGAGTGACATAGTGAGTTAGTGAATGAGTGTGAGGTATCTCCCCCCCACAAGTGCTGATGATTTTCGGGTACTTCAGAGTCCTTCGAGTTGTCCAGAGAGACCCGGAGAATACACAGGCACACTTCAATACAGTTAAATACTGCTGAGCACACAGTTCAATGGAGAGCAAAGAGGTAGTGTGTGAATGTGTGTATAGAAGAAAGAGACTTGCAGAGAAGAGGCCACCGAGAGTTGAACTGAACTCTAGAAGCCATGAACCATTTGATTTCCTCATTTTCTGAAATTTAGATACAGAGGATCTTTTAATAGGGGCATTGCACCAAGAGGGCTCAGTTCAATACCAAGTACAGTAAATACTTTGCCAGTATCACCGATACCAGATACTGACACTGATACTTTTTTATAGTTATAATTGCTGCTTTCGTCCTGTCATTTTGGGGGAAAGCAGCAGAGAGTCATGTTTTAAAAGGTAAACAAATCATCAATATGGTAAATCTGATGACATTTTCACTACCACTAAATGTTAATGTTTAATTATAATTGAATGTTAAACCGCAGGACAGATTTTAAGCAAACTGAATATGCATGAAATGTGCAGAAGCTTGTCAGTTAAAAAATAAGTAACCAGAGAACAATGTAGGTTTTAAATGGTACAATTCATCTCAGTGAGAAGACTGTGTTAAAAAACAAAATAAACAAAGCCTCTTGCTCAATAGCTGGGATTGGCCGCAGCTCCCTCCAAAAAGCCTCAAAGACCACGCTGTATCGTTGGATTCATATATTAGGCAGAAATTATGAAGTGACATAGTGCTACTTTTAGGCAAAATCCATACTACTCAGTTTTCATTGAAAAACGCATAAATTCTGCTCCTGTTATGCCTGCAGTCCCCACCACACTGGTGCTTTGAAACTGCCTCCTGAAACTGAGCAAACAACTGCTGAGGAGAGAATAATGTTTCTGTTTACATCAGCACGCACATGCCCAATGTTCATAAATGGTCACATTATATATGTTTACTGGGCTTGTTATGGTTGCAGCTCACATGTGAAGCTGAATCCTCCACACGGAGGCAGATTTAAAATGAAGAGGGAGTGGCACGGCTGTATTAAGTAAACGTCAAAGAACAGACGTAACTAGCAGAGAACACCAAAAGCACGAGTTAGATGCACGCAGGATCATCGCGCTTGTGATTGTGGAAATAAAAAAAGGCTTTCAGCTCTTCCCGTTGACATGAAAATGAGAAAAATATATCCATTCAAATTGCAAAACTTTTAAGAGAGCCATGGCCTACATACAGTTGACTAATGCAGTGAGGGAGGGCAGTGGAAGAGATGCACACAGAGGGAAAAAGAGAATATCTGTGAAGAAAGAGAAATTGAGATTGAGACAGAGATCAGAGCAAGTGTGCTAAAGACAGATGGGGGTGGAGAGGAAGCAGAAGCACTGCGATGAACTGAGAGATGTAGTGAAAGCGAAAATTAAAATGTATTGCCCAGCAGACGCGATTAATCAGGAATGACTTTTCCATCTTGTGCTGCTCAGCTAGTAATGTCTGGCATTAAGTAATGACATCATAACCCTGTCTGCCCTGAATTTATACCGCAGATATGGAGGGAAATCCACTGGGCTGACCTAAAGGCACGAGCAAACAGGGCTCTAAAATCTGTTGATATTAATGACTGGACTCAAATATTTCATGCCTGCTGTAAATACTGCATCACACGCCGCAGAATCACGGATCTATCCATCATTTAAAATCAGAGAGGACAGTGTGGAAAAAAGGGAGAAATAAAATAAAAGAGCATGTGTGTACATCATATGAAATGGCAGTGACAGAACTTGATCATAAAAGTGCCGTCTCAAAGCTCGTCCAGTTGTATTTTTCCCCCTCTCTTCAGTATGCATGAGTAAATGCGATGTCTACTAAAGTTGTCAGGCTCTTTCTGAACCACCATATTAAAACGTATACAGAAAATATACATATATATGCACTTTGTAAAGATGTCCCAGGCTCAGGTCAGTTTAATATGTGGGCAATATGGCATGGAATAATGTACAGGAACATCTGTGCCGAGTATGAGCTGTGAAGCCCGTGGCCACCTCCAAAGAAACCTCCAAAGGTGGTTGAGAATGATGGAGTTCCACGGTAGATCCAGATCCAGGCTGATAAAGTAGTTATGGCTTATAAGCCGGACATACAGTACTGGTGGTCAGAAGCAGCAGCAGCAGAAGAAGGCAGATGTGATAGATGTAGCAACCCAAAGTGAAATCAACATCAAGAGTAAGGAACATACAAGAATCTCAGAAACATTTCAGAAACTGTCAGAGTCTGAAAACTTGTGAAGGTAAAAGTTTCAGCAGAAGTCTTCAGCAGATTCAAGGAACAACATTCAAGGTCCATGTTTAGAAGAGCTCTGTCTTAAGAATAGCTAAGCTGGTGTGTACAACCCTCAGGCTACCAGGCTTCTGGTTAAGGATGTGAGCTAAGGGAGGGTCACACCAAGTGTTGAAATAACTGCTCACAAGTGGTCAAATCTCTTGTATATATGACTTGGAACCGTTTACACCCAAAATATCAGTGCTTCTAAAAGTATGGTCTGTGGCCCAAAGGTGGGTCTTGGAGGTATTGCAGGTGGGCCTCAGATTGGCCTATAAGAATTCTTTAATTTACCAACTTTATTGGAGCGTGCAGTGTATATGTTAAATAATGTATTGTATGTCTTAAATTATTTATGCTGATTATATCATGTTCTCCCTGTGTGTGCTGTGGGAGAAAACTCTGTGGGAGAACCCACAGTCCAAAAATATGGGGATTAGGCAAGTTGGACAATCTAAATTGGCCATAGGTCTGAGTGTGAGAGTGAATGGTTTGTTTGTCTCTATATGTGTCCTTGTAATGGACTGGCGAACTGTCCAGGGGGTAAACCGCCTATCGCCCTATGTCAGCTGAGATTGGCACCAGTGCCTCCCCCTGCAGCCCTCATGTGGAGGATAAAGTGGTAGAAAACGGATGGATGGATGTTGTGTTTGTCTCTGTGTGGCCCTGTGATGGACTGTCAACCTGTCCAGGGTGTACCCCGCCTTTTGCATTATGTCAGCTGGGGTTGACACCAGTGCCTCCCCCTGCAACCCTCATGTGGAGGATAAAGCGTTAGAAGATTTAAAAAAAACAAAAAAAAACATGTACTCTCAGTTATGGCCAACATGGTAACTGTTTTGATAAATAGTGAGACCATGATTATTTATGGTTGTAGCAGGTCTTGCTACGGGGGCAGCCGTTCACAGTCCCATGCATTGCCCGGCTTGCTCTGAAATCTGCTCTCACTCGTGTGCAGCAGTTGGTCTCTCATGAGGTCCAGAGTGCTGCTGCATATAAAGGGGGAGCAGGATTACAAAGCAGCACCAGCTGTGACAGTTAGCTAAAGCCTGACCGGCACTGGAGGATTTTCAAATCTGACTTGATTTTTAAAAAAACGTGGGAGACCACAGACACAATGAACTTTGTCAATATCAAACATGATTAATACTTACGATTATTAATATTTATGTGTCTGTTAACCCCTCACGCTACAGGATCATTTGGCCAGATAATCTGTTCAAATCAGTCTAAGGCACCCACGATTGTTGGAAGGGCCAGATTGGGACCGAAATTTGGCCAGTTACCCTCTAGAGTGGGACGGGGCTTAACCTGCAACTGCTTTCATGAGCCATCTCCATTCTTCTTCTTCTTCCTCATGCAGCTGACTACCAACCACACTCACCAAAAATATAATATCTTTTACATATAATATCTGTTTACTCAAAACGTCCAGTGTATAAGAATGAGTGACCTTCTGATGTAGATTGGAACAAGACTATGCCGCTCACCTCTCCCCACAGAATTACAGTGGCCTTAACCAACCACAGAGGAGCTTCCCTAAAGCACATATAAAAGGCTTATTCTGAGACTACAAAACCATTTTTTTTTATTGTGATTTCTCTTTTTCAAACAGACTTATGGGTCACATATTCAATTTTTGCCCTCCTAAATGTTACACATTGGACCTTTAAATCTTGTGCTTCATAATGTATGAATGTGAGTGTAGGCCGAACTTTGGGAAGGTCTGCTTTAAGTGTTTGCCTTTTCTGGATACGTTCAGCATCTGAATGCTTTCAAAACTCCCCATACTCATCTCATATGACATGTGCTGGAAAAAGCTGTAAACACTTCTAATTTATGTTATGAGTTGAAACAGTAATTTTGGAGGCATAAGCCTTTAAAGCAGCCACTTAAGAACAGCAGTTTGTTGCTGTTTTCCTGTACCTTGTGGTGCAGACGCCTCGCTGTGGTGGGAGCTGAGGGTTATTTCATAACACAGGATTACTCAGCCAGCCTGCTCTAAAAATAAGCATGAAATGAGCCTCTCAACTGGAATTCGTAATGAAAGCCCGGTCGTCGTGGCTATAAGACATCTGTGAAAAACCAATATTCAAATTTAATTGGAGAAATTATTCAGAACATCAACAGCAAAGTGTCAGTATTCCCCCCCCCTCCCCATTCCAGTTAAGTAAAGTACAGTAATTCTCACCGCTTTCTGTTCATGTTAACATCCGTGCATACAAGAAGCTTTGCTGAACATTGGTCACTCGGTATGCATATGACTAATGTCTTTTCTGTGATATTATATTAAGTCTCTTCACACTTCTTTCCAGCTCCTTTTGACCCACAGAACAATGCAGTTCTTTCTTTCTTCTTTTAGTTTAATCGAGATCTGTTAATTATTCTTTGATGTTGCAAATGATTCATATTTTTTAATGTCGTTAATTAGTCTGGCCTTTGGACTGTGGAATGTTTTGCACCAGTGGATGAGCAGGGTCGACTGTTTCTGCCTCTAAAATTCACTGTTTCCACTGTTCACGAGGGCCTTAAGTTACTGTAATTTTAGATCTGTACTATTTGCAACCCTAGGTGAAGAAAAGACGGATTGACAAGTTTGTATGCTTGAGCGTTCTTCACCACAAATAGCATGTGGGATTATGATGGGAAGAAAGTGATCTACTTGGGATATAAAGATGTATGTAAAGAAGAATAGGACAGTACGTTTTTCTGTGATAACTCAGAAAAACAAAAAAAAGCGCAATGATTTCATGATCTGTTTTAAAACAGCAGCTGTTGTTTTAAACAACCACAGTTGGCTGTTAACAGCAACTTGTTACACACAAGATAAAGTGAACACTGACTAAATGTAGCTTGCTTTTTGATGTTTGCTATAAACTTAGAATGTGGCAAATTCTCTTTGAACTTCACTCTCATTATTATTTATTTACTTACATTTTTAGTAATACATCTTGGGAGATATTGACTGTAGTCGTTAAAATTAACTTCTGCTAGATGATTTGGTTATATAAGCATTTATCATGATTTTGTTTTAAATGTGTGTGTTTTTAATATGTATGTTTTTTAAGGAAAGGTAGCATAATTTCATCATAGCACACTGAGGATAAATCAAATCCAGGCAGGTGTTGCTAAGAGACTCACACCACAAATTAAAAACAAAATCACTAACGACAACTTAAATCTGCTTAGCCTTGGGAAAGGTAAATGCATTAAGATGGTACTAATTTAATACAAGTGCTACTTCAAAATTTCATCATGTTACATACTATTTTTTAATTAAAAGGGTGAATTTTCTCAGCAGCAGTGAGATGAAGTTGTTAGAATTTGCCGCTAAATGGTGGATCAACGGAGCTACTAAGCGTTCATTGTGATTTATATAGTGCAGAATCAAATCTGAGAAATCAGCCTTCTTCCTGAGGACCACCCTATGTGGTTTTTTTTTGCCCTCTGATGTGGCCTTACTGCATCAGCAATTTGGTTGCTATTTAATTCTTTGATGCAGTGCTATTTCTGGTCTGTATATATAACCATGCCTTACTATGATGTAGCTCTGACTTTATAGTTAAAATAACACAGATAAAAGTAATATGGTAATGACTAATTGAGGTAGGGAAAATGGCTTTGTGACGAGAATGCAGGGGAACAAGGAATCAGTAGGTAGAACAAGGAAGGATCCAGTGTCTTGTACAAGGCCTCGAGTAAAGGTTCCTGTGTGCAGCTGAATAATACCGTCCATATACTGTGACGTCCTACAGCTTTTTACGCATGTTGGTGCGGTGCTGCTGTTGTCTGAAAATAGAGGCTAATGCATCTCTTGATAGTGCTCTATTATTTCTGCTGTGTGTCTCTGCCGGCATGACATTTTCTATAAGTTGAAGGCTAACGGCCTGCTAGCGGGCTAACATTAAGCTGGTTAATGTCTCCGTTAATGTTACATTAGAGTTATTTCAGCTTTATTCTCAGTTAGTTCCGTGGTTTCAGGGCACAGTGTGCGTATGTCTTTGCATGTAAGATACTGTTACAGCTCACCTACACTGTACGTGTGTGTGTGTGTGTGTGAGAGAGAGAGTGTTGTACAGTAGGAGTGTGTGCGTGCTCCACATGTGGAGCCAATGAGTTCCATTTCCATTTCAAAGCGACGAGTCAGCAGCAGCAGAAGCTACTTTCATCCATTAATGTAATTTTTCGTGGGAAAGCGAGACAGTGTGACACACACGCACACACACATTGAAAGAAAGGGTAATAATTACTCTCCACATTGGCAAAGGGTTCATCTTGCGTCTCTGTCTCCGTGTTCCTTTTTCAGTGATGAACACCTTTCCCTCTGTCTCCCTCTGGGTTGCCTCGTGTGTATGTGTACTCTACTTATCGGCTGAACAGCTCAGTGTTGCCATGCAGCTGTCACTCACATTAAGTGACTCGCTGCTTTGCAAAACATGTGCAAGTGTTGTCTTACCAGTGTATGTGTAAAAAAGAAAAAGTTGAGAAGTCTGCAGAAGAAGAAGTCCATGAGTGTGGGTAGTTGCCTCGGCCTTTAAGAGAAAAAAACCCTCTGTGTTCGGGTTAGCTCTCTTTGTGTGGTTGCGTGTGTTTGTGTCTGTATTTGTGCTCCCTTCTGGCATAAACACTGACCATGTCAGGACCAGTAGTCCTCATGGAGACCAAAGCCTGGTCCTAATGAGGCAGAACCCAATGTCTGAGGAACTGGTCATTTTTAGAGCTAAGATTGAAATTGTGGTTCAGTTAAGGTTAAGGTTAAGGCAATTAATGAACTGGTTATGGTTAAGGTCAGGGACAACGCTTTGTTTAAACTGTTCAAATGAATGGAAGTCAATGCAATGTCCTGAGAAGAACAGCTGCATAAGTAAGTGTGTGTGTGTGTGTGTGTGTGTGTGAGAGGGAACATGGACTGGATTATTTTGTGCTTGAGTGCCCTTTTGTGTGTAAATGTCCATGCGTAAGCTAAAAGTGTGTGTTGTGTGCCTTTGTGTCTAAAGCTGTGTGTGTGTGTACATATATATGTGTGTATTAATATGTATATACATATATATGTATATATATATGTGTATATACATGTATATATATATATATACACATATATATGTATATATATGTGTATATACATATATATATATACATATATATATATATATGTATATATATATATATATATATTGACACAAAGTCATTCCCACAAGCCATGTGATGTTAGTCTAGTACAGCGAGTTGAAAATGAGTGTGTGTTTTTTGCATTTATTTATTTGTGTGTTAGTATTTGCTTGTTTCCATAAGCCCGGTTGAGTGCGTTTATTTGCTTGTATGAGTGTGTCCATGTGAAGGAATTTAAACTGTTTCCATACAGATGAAAATGAGCTTAGATGGATTGCTGTGTACAAGCATACAAAAATATGTGTCTGCTCTGTCAGTGAGAAGATGTTTATTGTATTGTTGTGTTTCTACACTTCTGCATTTTCATATGTGGTATTTGAAGCATTTTTATGCATGACCGCTTTAATAACCTGCTTTAATGTATGTGTGTGTGCACTTTCAACCGAGCATGTGTTTGTGCGTGTGTCGGAGTATAAATGCGATGGCCACAGGCTATTGTTGCTCAAGTAGAATCGTTCTTATTCTATCCATTTTTAATGATCGGTAATGGTCGCTAGCAGTGTTGAACCTACATCGCAAGGACAGGGCACAAAAAAAGGCCCTGTGGTGCACAAAACAATGGAAATGGATGATGATGGGGGGAAAAAAAGACGACTCGGAGGAACATGAGAAACTGTGAGGATCCTCATACATAATTGCTTGTGGGAACCAACATTATCAAAGCTGTGCTGCTGCAGTAAGGCATCACAGGGAAGACGGTGGGTGAAGGAGGAGGTGAGAAACCGGCCAGAAGGATGACCGACTCACTGAGAGGCTGACTGACTGACAGTTAGATTTACTGATTGAATAGCAGAGTGGTTGTTAAGCTGAATGACAGATGGCTACTGTATGTGACTGACTGAGGCTATTTTTGAAGGGCTTTCACAAGGTTATCTTTTTAGGGATGAGCTAATAAGATATTCAGTATTAGGGGGAATCACAGGGTACCTCGCGATATGATACGCAATGCATGTTCCACGATACCAATAATATCACGATACAATGATTCTCTGATAATTACATCACAATATCTGTCTAACTGAACAAAATGTTTGTGAAAAGTTAGAAGTGCAGGTAGGTCAAAGTGCATAAAGTCTATGTATTGAATGTGGATGGGGCATCTCTTAGCTTAACGTAGCTCCACTTTCTCTTCTTCGGCCAGGTAACTTCCACCAAAGTTTCCCTTATTCCTTTGAGTAGTGCTGCCGCGAGGAGACATGAAGAAGTGACGCCCTGTGAGTGAAATTGGCAGGGACTGTTTACTTTAGAGCACCTTAATTTGTTAACTAAATCTATCTGTCTATAGTTGTCCTGGTGTACCGATGATCATATTACACGAGGAAGAACGACGATATATATCACCTAATCGATATTTTTTTGTGACACTGCAGTGATCATGTGGATAGCTCACAATATTTTAAGATAGAAAGACAAAGCAATATTGCACTGATATTGGAATAGATGTTTTTGATAGAATAGAATAGAATAAAATAGATTGAGTGATATACACTCAATGTTGTGATATCGGTATCTGTATTGGACATAAAAAAGTGGTATGAAGTCATCTCCTTTTGTAATGACATGGTTAGAGAGGAGGAGATGGGAGCAAGCAGATGAGCGATGGAAGAAAATCAAGACCTTTTTAAAATGAGTTTAAATCCTACCAGAGAGGTTTGCAATGGGTTTAGTGGGTCCAAAGGCCAAGAAACCTACTTTGTAAAGCACATAATGGTTGTTAAAGTGTTTCTTATTAAATTTTGGGTTTATAAAGACCACAATGTGCTTTATTGCTTCCCTGTACCTTCCTGGGGGGGAAATGGCTGACTGTTATCCACTGAAATCTATTGGACTCAAGTAAAAGTAAATCAAATCAGACTAACCATAGGTAAATGGAAACATTCTAATCAATTACTAAGTTCAGGTATTTAAATCTAAAGGGGGAAAATACTTTAAAATTGGGGCAAATTTTGGGAAAACATGTCTAAAAGTGTAAACGGAGCAATTTCACTGCATGTCCACTGCAGAGGCGAGGCAGAGAGATTGATGGAGAAAAAAGGTGAGGAGTGGGGAAGGAGTAGTGAGTGAAGAGAGCTGGGAGGGGATTAAAGATGAGGAGGAGGAGATGGTGGAAGGAGGAGGAGGAGGAGAGAGGAGCAGGGAGAAGGGGAAGGCCTTAAGCAGTGCGATAAGGAAATAATAAAGGAAAGGTTGTAAAAGGCTCCAAGACTCCAGCCGTGGCAATATCAGCTGCACACACACACACACACACCTGCACTTCTTTTTCCGCTCCCCTTCTTTCAATCACAACACACACACACACACACACACACAGCTGTATGAAAATTGATGTTGCAATGCCCTTTATAGGCCATTAAATCTGAACAACGGCATTCACTTACTTCTGTCTGACAAATGATGGCTAAATAACACAGCTTCTGACTGTCCGCCCACCTGTCTTAAGTCCCACAAGCAAACACGTGTTAGTCTGACTTTGTTTTTCACAACATTCTTGACTCGTGTTTTTGTACTTCTGCCAAGACAGGAGCGTCTCATCAGAGTGGTTTTGATGAGCACTCAAAAGCCCTTTGACCAAGTATGGCTTTGGTTGTTTGCAGATAAGCGCTCCATATTGGACAGCAAACAACAAACATGTTGACAGAAATGCATCGACTATCAGCATGTATATATGGAGATTGCTTCTTATATAGATTAGCCAAAACCTTGATAGATGTGGGGAAAAATATGGTCTCTCAACTCTCTCAGGTTGCTTGTTGGACTATAAATGGTTTACTACAAACAAAATGGAAGTCTTGTCCTGGATATTTGTTGTTGACACAGGATGCCCCCAAAATATTGGCTCTTGCCTCAACAGGTTAAAGACTTATAATAATATAATATGTAACTTTTCTAATGTCATATTTTTGGTTGGGTAGTGTAATTACACTAGCCAAAATGTTTCCAACACTATTTAAATCCATAGAAATCTGGATTTCTGTTCAAGGTAACCAATCATTCATTCTGGTGGCCTTTTAATGACGGCATCTGCTTTACTGTCTCTGCTGTATTCTCCGGGGGAAACCCGATATCAAACATGAGAGTGACAAAGGAAATATTTGGTACTACTAATTAGCCAGTGTGAACACTAGTGGTGATCGATTCGACTCATTTGTTTTTGCTTTTCGATTATTGAACATTGGACCTGGTACCTGTTGCTTTTTTTAGTGCCTGCTCTGAGTAGTCGAGTAGAGCCAAGTCGTGCTAGAACTGTATAATGGAAAAGCCACTTTTGTGGTTGTTTTGATTGAGAGCCCCCTAGTGGCAGAAATCACTGTGCATTTAAAAGCAGTGGAGCTGCACATTTTCCTCTCCTGTCACGCACCTGTACATTTGTCTTCTGATGCAGACTCCTCATATTTTGTTGCACGGTGTGATTGCTGTTCACTGTCTTCACGTTCAAATGTCAGTCCAAAACATCTTCTCACTCTTGGTGCAGGGCCACATTGTGGCTACCTCTGTTTCTTCCACTGGTGTCTTGTCCTCTCAGTAACAGTTAATTCAAAGACTCTTCCTCCTTAATTATATCAAAAGCTTTATCAAGTTCTTTCATTATTAAAAGGAGGTAAAGGGAACAAGGTTATGAATATAAATAAAAAAGCCTGCAGAACTGATGAGATTACAATGTATATGTAAACTGAAACCGGAGAGATCTGGTTGGAGGTGTTTGGTTACCTGGGTAACCATAAATTGCGATCGTCATAAGACTTCCGTTTTTGTGTGAGTGACAAAAGTGTCAGAATGACGCAGCCCATGCGCTTCCAAGAATGCTGGTGTCACGTCCACTCAGCACATCTTCA
Organism: Solea senegalensis; assembly: GCF_019176455.1. Taxonomy (NCBI): domain Eukaryota; kingdom Metazoa; phylum Chordata; class Actinopteri; order Pleuronectiformes; family Soleidae; genus Solea; species Solea senegalensis. The sequence goes on along the minus strand of NC_058027.1, from coordinate 23,155,943 downwards.
TTTTATTTGACAATAAGCATGAATTTCCATGAAGAGTGTCAAGCCGATCTTCTTGAATATCAAGAAGCAAGTGATTTCCTCTCCTCTTTTTTTTTTCCCACACTCGCCCCCATTGTATTTCCCTTGCGCTCCACTTATCCACTCTTGTCTCATCTCTTGTTGCATTCGTCTGCCCATTTTTTCTCCTGCATCATGTCTTCTCATCTGTTCATCTATGAGGGTTCCACTCTCCCACTCTGCCACCAACTCAATTTTATTTCTCTTCCCTTGTATTGCGCACTCTGTCCTGTCCTCCCTCTCTTCCTTCACGCCCCTCCATCTCTCTCTCTGTCCCTCTCTGTCCTCCTCCTCCTCCCTTTTTCTCTCTTCACTACCCCACTTTTGCTCCCTCTCCCTCTCTCTCTCTCCCCTCTCTCTGCCCTTTTCGAGTCCTTTGATTAGGTTGTTGGCATTTTCATTGAGATGTCTATATGACCACTGAAATTACTCTGCTGTCACAGTTTCATCTGCCCCCCCATCCACTTATTTCTCTGCCTCTTCATTTTCCACTCCTGCTCCCCAGCATTTCCTCCTCTTCTCTTTACCAATCTTTTATTTTCTCACTTAGTTTAGTTTTGTTATCCCTTTCCTGTGCTGCTTTCCTGCTTCTCTGCCAAGCACTCCTCAGTTTGTAATCTCTCTTTGTTTTTCAGTATCTCTGACTTTCTCCCTCTACGTCCTTTTCACAGTTGTGCACCTCAGCATCGCTATCTTTCCTCTTTTTGTGATTTTTTTTTGCTCTTCTCTTCTCTTTTGTTCTCTATGCCTCTCCACAATCATTTCCGCTCTCTATCTCCTCAGCCACGTCCATAGACCATTTGTCTGAATGTCAGATGGCCACATCAGCTACTGTTGGTATTATAAACAGCATTCTGGTCAATACCACGGAAATGGGGGAGAGAGGGAGAGATTGAAGTGGTGTGAGTGTGTGATAGTGGTGGTGATGTGTGTGTGTGTGTGTGTGTGTTGGGCTGACACTGCAGTTTTCTTGTGTTTCTGGCAGTAAAGAGAGAGTAGATGATGTCTGAAAATGGAGAGAACATGTTTAAAAATGATATGGGGCGTAGGGCGGGTGAAAGAGGGGAGCGATAGAGAGGAAAATGAGATAAGAGGAAGAGAGGGAGAGGCAAGGAGGCAAAACAGGGGGAATAAAGAGAAAGGGAGAGAGAGAGAGAGAGCCAGTGTGTCTACATGCCTCTAATCTGTTGATGGTTGAGGGGAAGCAGACTATAAGCCATTATCTGTCGAAGACTTAGCTTCAGCTGCAGCAGCATGGCACTAGGCACTGCTATTGCCAAAGCAGCTTACAGCACAGTTCTGCACCTAGGATGCACTGACATCCATACAGGAAGAGCACGGCTTATCAGGACAGAGTTTAAGTAAGTGAGATGATAAGTAATCAATAAGCAGCTTAGTAGCAATCGCATATGATACGACACGACAGAGAGCGAGACAGTTTCATCTCTAATAACGAGGGGAAACAAACTAATTCAGTGTGCCACGTCCGCCCTGCAGTAAACGGCTCTTAAATGACGGCTATCAGTTTGTGTTGAAAGTGATTCACGGAGATGCTCTCGACTGTGCGCTGATTTTGGAGGATTTAATTTGTGTTGCCGCTGAGTTGGAATCGGTGCTGTCTCTGTCCCTTAAGAAAAGCTTCAGTGATCTAAATTAGGTGGACAAAATAATAGAAACACCCATCTGTAAGATGCACTTTGTGTCAAGAGGCTCTTAGAAATCACATTTATATTTATACAGCTAATTACCGACGACAAATGCGTACAAATGTATTGTCATTTCATGGGGTTGCGGTGGTTAGTTCTGTCGTCGCACTGCAAGATGTTTTCCAGTTTGATTCTCTGTTTGACTAGGGTCTTTCTGCATGGATTAGGTTAATTGGAGTGTGTTGTTTGTCAGTGTGTGTTATTGGCTGATGAACTGTCAAGTACTTTGTCTCTCTTTCAATGTCAGCTGGGACCGACTCCAGTTCCCCCTGCCAAACTCAAAGGATAAATGATAGAGGGATGATATAATGGCAGTTTGATTTCTTAGCTGGGGTTTGGAAATTCTTCATTAAAGATGCTTTAACACGTTTAGATATAGAAACATCAACATCCACTGCTGCCCCCTGTTTACAGGTGCTATAGTGTGAATTTTTTTTCCCAAAAAGTAAGTCGTCTTCAGATAAAAATCCAAAACTGACTTGACGCACCAAAAAGGAAATAGCATTTATCCAAAATCATGACCTTTCTCTTTTCATTATCATTATTATAGCCTTTATTTAACCAGGAAAACCTCGCTGAGATTATAAATCTCTTTTATAAGGGGGGCCAGGACAGACAGAAACACATGGGACAGACAGATTGTGATGTTTTTAGTGGTGTGCTTTTTATTCATTTATTTGTTTTATTCATTTTATTGTGTTTTTTACTCTGTTTAAAGCATGTACAGCACTAAAATGTGCTGTATTGCACTCTTTGATGAAATCATCCCATGCCTTAATAATGCAATTTTGTTTCATGCCGTCTACAGTGAAAGATATATTGTCTTTTGGGGCAATGAAAGATGCATTCATTCATTCATTCATTCATTCATTCATTCATTCATTCATTCATATATAAATTGACCTTGATCTAAAAGAAGAAGAAAATACACAATTGAAAAAATATGAAAATATATGTGAGAGAAAATTTGAATCTTCAATCAATTTTAAGTTTAATTATTTGCAATATTCAAAATTAACAGCCTTTCAAGGTTGCCCTCATCTGGACCGGATACACTATCTCAAGTCTTACTAACTACAGTATGTGTATCAGACCTGGCACACTGCTCACCAGAATCTGTGATGATGCCTCACTGTTCCATCATTGGTCATCTCACCTGATAATCAAAAATATACATTATTTAACATCCAGTGAAACAAACTCTCTGCACTCCAGTTTTTTTGTTTTTGTAACCAAAGTGCTTTTAGTGCTTAAACGTGACCGCACACAGAAATCAGTATCATCAGACCTCAGTCTTATCTACTTTGTTGACATCCCTCTCTCCGTGTGCCTCTCTATCCCACAAACCACCATCATACACTTTGAAGTGGTCCAAACTTCAGCACTCACTCCTCTCCACAAAGCCCTGCCACTGACTATAATTCAGACGGCAATAAAACCTCTTACATTAAGTGTTTGGCAAAACAAATTGGTTTACATAATCATTAATTTCAGGATTAAATATATTTAGTGTACAAACACATAGGACAAGTTAGTCTGACTTTGAGAGATCTAACCCTGTAATTAAGTTGTTTTGTTCATTTTAAAAGTTGGAATTTAGCATGGAACGAGTGAGATATTAATAGGTGTAAATGGACTGTTGTACAGAAGATGACTTGGTGAAGTCCAAGTGATATAATACAATTTAAACATTTTACTGGTAAGTAAACAAGCATAATGGAAAGGTTCCATTCTTTGTTGTTCCTGAGAGGTTAAAAAATAGCAACTACAGACAGAAAACTCATGCTGTTTTCCATTAGACTTTAATGTATTTAATATTGTGCATCAGGCGCTGTAATGCTTACAGTTTTCCTGTATTGTTATTAATAAATAATTATGAACCTGGTGCACCTCCAGTTGCAGTTAAATGAATGGTAAAAAAAAAAGTGAATGTACTTCCTTGGGTGGTGGTGGTGCTTTTATGATGTTGCTATTTCTGTTATTTCCAATGTATTTGCATTAGTTTCATTGTTATGTTGTCTCCGGATGAGTCAGACAATAAAAGATTAAAAAGCACAGAGGCACTGCCACAGCACAAATTTTATTGCCAGGTGCAACGAGTTGATTTTTATGTATTGTTTTGACCAATTATATCTGAGTCATGCTCAGTGTACTTTGCTGCTTAAAAAGCAACACCATCATTTCACATTGCTGTTCCAATTAAGCCATTATATATGTTGTGCAAAGTGGCATTTTCTAGCTTGCTCTTTGCACTCTGCACTCATATTACTTATATTATACACTGCGGTGATCAGAAAAAGGATAAATGTCTTGTAAAAGTGCACCCAAAAAAAGAATATCTACTTTCCATGTCTGATTTCTGATAATCTGTCTAAGGCTGAGTCTTTACTGGTCTGACAAACAGGAGGGAGGCCAGATTTGACACCAATGCTGTTAAAAAGCTGACGTCACAGCACTGACTAAGACAGAACAGAGAGAGGTGCCACACAGCAACTCTCCTCTCCTCTCCTCTCCTCTCCTCTCCTCTCCTCTCCTCTCCTCTCCTCTCCTCTCCTCTCCTCTCCTCTCCTCGTTTTGATTTCAGCATTCATTTTGTGGCATCCACTGGCCTGCTGGTGTGGATCTGTTTAGAGGGCATGAAGTGCTTCCTAAATGATGGCTAAATTTAACTAAATGACTTCCTGCACTCATATCTGATATAATGTTCTCCACTGCTCCTCTCTGGATCCTTCTTTCATTGCTTCATCCCTTTTAGCTATTGTCCTTTTTTCCTCTCCTCTCCTCTCCTTCCCCCTCTCTTTCTCTCTCTTTGATGTGTGATTTCTATTTCTCAATCTCCCTCCCAGCTAACCCCCCCCGCCCCACCGCCTTACCTTTTTTTTTCTTAATTCTTTCTGTCCTCTGCTCCCACCGCTCCATCCTCCCCTCACCCCCTCACTTCCTTTCCACTAATCATTTTGTTTTGTCTACTTTTTACTTGCATAAAAGGGTCAGTGTGTTCTCTCCCTCTTTCCCTCTTTCTCTCTCTGAATCCTTCGCTGTCTGAAGTCTAAACAAGGTGGTGTTGGAGGAAATTCATTTTAACATGACAAGTCATCAAACAGTCATCCATCTGTCTGTCTCTGTGATCGATTCACTTTGTCTAGCTTTCTGTCTGCCGACTGCATCATTGTGTCTTCGAGTGGACGGATATTTTACCTGAAAATCATAGTCACAGAATTGGATAAAGGGCAGTTGCGTGTAGATCAGAGTCAATGGCGACTCGGTCAGTACCACACCTTTCCTCCACTAAGCACATCTCTGCTGCACTGCCCCCTAATCACATCATTTATATGTATAAAACCTAATACTCTTTACATTACCATGTATATTGTGTTACCATATAATTATGCTATAATGTAATATAATGTTGCATGGAGCCTGTCATTAATATTTCCTGATCGGGGGTATCCAATTACCTTGTTTTTAAGTTTGGGATTTATGTGTTAATACAGTCCCACATATCATGTTGGGGCAGACTGGTAATATAATAATACATCAAAGCTCTAATTTAGTTGAACGTATTATTATTTTATGGGCCCTGTGAGCCACAGAAATATAGTATAAACCGTTTAATTAAGCACAGCTTCAGTAATATAATATAATATGATATAATATGATATAATATGAGGTCTCTTCTGAGCCAATATGTTACCCGTCCTAACTTCAGTTGTGCAAACAAAGACCAATGATTTATGTAAAAATGTTTGATTTTAATATAGGACACGTGTAGTTTGGATTTTCCAAGTGATGGATGTTTCACTTAAGAAGGAATGGCATTTACAGGTCAAGTTCCAGTTTAAAGCACAGTTATTGAGTTCTTTGCTGACAATAAGATGAGAAAGAAAATGGATTTTTCACAGTTTTTTTTTTTTTTTATCATTTTCAAATCATAATCCCAGTTGGAAACAAAGCAAATTAGCAAATCAGAGAGCCTGCGATGGCTTTATTATTATTTGTTGGCAATTGTTCTGTATTTAATGCCAATTTAAAATGCAATAGTTCATGAAGATTGACTTTAAAAGCATTATATCACAACTCAAATTGCATTTGCAGTTAGATATTTTACCCAAATTGTTCAGCCCTAACTTTTTCAGTCCATGAGCTTAAGCTGTAGTCTGGAGCATGTGCTCTACATTTAAAAGCCCACCTACCACAAACAACTGTGAAAAAAAAATCACTTTAAAATGCACGAAAACCTGCAATAATTTCTGCTGGATCCATTTTAATGAGACCTATTTTCATGGTCACATCACCTAAAATATTGATTCTTCACCAGACATGAGACACTGGGGTAAAATCCTGGTGCATTTATTTTGCTTGAGAAAAACAGTTTCAGCGTTTGTGGCAGAAAAGCTTGTAGATCCCACTGTCTACTTTTCTTTATCGAAAAAAGAAAATAATCAAATAAATGGAAATCTTGAAGATGGAGTGTATCCTATGGAGAGAGGAGCAGGTTGATCTGTGCATTGATCTGTCAGGTACAGCAATCTCAGCTCAGTGGGCTATATACAGTATATGCTTTGTTTCCGCTCTGTGCTTCGTCAACATGACTGATATTTTAATTGAAACTGTGGTTCCTATATTGCACCAGTTTCTATATAATCATTTATCCGTCCAACTAAATCAGGAAACAAATTGGCCCTTTGTGCAGCAGCTTTTTTGACAGGTCATGATAGAAAAATCACAGGTGTAAATACTCAAAATAATAAGTTCCAGTTAGCTTCCTCAGTTTCAGTGTTGCACACAGCTGCGTGTCAAAATGGCTGCTGTGCAAAGGACCCATATTTGGTGCCTGCGTTCATTTCCTGGAGCCACACTTTTCCTCTGCAGCACCTGGTTCTCTCGTGTGTGCCGTCCAAGAGCTCACAGATTTGTGTCACTGCTGTGTCTGTGATTGATGCGAGCTGCAGGTGGACGGCGGTGCCCAGAGAGATGTCTCGTGTTTAATTTGTGTCCTTATTTATTATGCACAATTAAGATCACCGGTCCACGGCAGGTAACAAACACAAAAACCTACTCAGCCCCCATGTGCATATTTTCAAAAAGAAGTGCTTTAGTTTTAAGTTTGTTCCAATTACTACATTTGTTCCATTGACTACATTTCAACACAGTTGTTGAAGTTATCAGCCTTGAAAATTAAAAAATAGCCATTATTTAATCTTTGACATTTTTTGTTCTACCCTTTAAGCAGTGGATATCAGAAAACACACAAAGTATACGCAACCCCGGTGCTGACAAATATTTATTTAGTCTCATCTTCTAAGCGCAACAAAGCATACATAATGTGTTTTTGCAAAAATGCCCTTGCTAGAAGCTGTAACAACAAAAAACAAACCCTTGAACAAAGTCACAGACGAGCGTCTTGGTGACCTTCTAAAAGGCCCGCAGTCTTTGTTGCATCTGTTTTCTCCTCGTAGCTCTCATGACCACATTAGAAGCTGCAGTGCATAACTATTTGTAATTTTATTCTTGTGACGTTTCAGTATGTCTTTGTGAACGGAAATGACACAACCTTATTTGTATGCTGTGTCCTTCACTTGAAAATGGGCTCTGTCAAACAATACTATCAGACCTGACTCAGGGAGTGCTTGTGATGGCAAGAAGCACTTATACTGTCAAACACTTGGACAACAGGGTTTTCTGAGTAACAGGATTCACTTTGTGTGTTTTTAGTCACACTGCATCCTGTTTTCAGCCATCTTAGTTTACTAGCACAGTGTTGCTGTTGCCTCCATCTGTTGTGACGTACAGTACCAGTCAAAAGGTTGGTCACACCTTCTCGTTCAATAGTTTTTTCTTTCTTTTTTAAATTTTCTACATTGGAAAACCATTCCAGATGAAGCTGGGAGTCATCTGGTATGGTGGCTACTTTGAAGAATAACATATGAAAATATTCTGGTTTGTTTACTGCATCATTTCATATGTGTTTCTTCGTAGTTGGGATGCCGTCAAAATTAAACTCAATGTAATGATAGTGGTAGGAGGTTCAAACCCAGGACCTTCTTGCTGTGAAGCAACAGTGCTTACCCCTGTTCCATGCCATTCTCCCACTGCTGACACAGTGACACTCTCATCCTAGGGCTGCAACAATTATTCGATGAATCGATTATTACTTAATTAGTAAATTAATCGTGATCGGTTTGAGTGTTGTTGTTTTTTAATAATCAAAACCAGCGTTCTGACTGTGGTGGTTTCTTTGCTCAATTTAACAAAGAAATCATTAAAACTGAATCATTTTGGTTTGTAGACAAAACAAGACATCCCACAACATCCCAGGTTTGTGAATTTCCATTTAAGATTTTTCAAACTTTTTCTGTCATTTTATGGACCTTTTTATGGTACTCGATTAATCGAGAAAATAATTGACAGATTAACAGATCATGAAAATAGTCATTAGTTTCACATTTTACCATGATATATGCTATTACCGTGACTTAGGGTTCAGAGTGAGTGCCAACATAACTAAATAAGAAAGTCAGCAATAACCTAATAGGTGCCATCTGTTTTTAATGAACTATTTAGGCATATAATTACTCTGAGAACATTTATTATATTTTTACAGCCTACTGACCTGCCTGCTCCTCACGGTGCCGACAGAACCGCTGTCACTTTGCCACTGCACACATTTTTCTTGCTACAAGATGCCCAGAGCGGCCCAGAGTAATCATGTCTACCTCCTAAACTCTGCACTCCGCCTACTGCACCTGCACCTGCTGCTCTCCCCTCCACTCCATCTTTGTCTCAGCCTAAGCGGTATCAATACTCCTGTATCCTCTGTGGTACGGAGGGTCGAGGAAGGCGCAAGATTTGCGCATGAACTTGCACACTGACGCGCTTTCATATTTGGCCTCGTGCCTGGCAAGAATTCCAGCTTTTATTGACTTGGTTAACCGGATGTCCTCGCCTGACACAGCAACGTCTCAGCTGTTGTGCTGTTCTTTAGGACAGACTTGCTGGATGTGCTGCTTTCCATCTTTATTTTGTTGTAGTTGTAAGAAGTCAAGAAAAACAAACTCACCCATCCAGACTGATGTGTTGGACAAATAATTTAAAGCACATTTAATATGATATAATTTCCCTGATGCATGCACATTGTGCTCCATATTTGGTTTAATTAAACTCCTACTGTGGCTGTGTTTATATATGTGATATTGTATCATCATATAATCACCCAACCATATGATGCATATAAAACTAAGTCTTACCAGAGAGTGTATGTGGCCTTTTCTCAGTACAGTTATTGCACTGGGTTTGGCATTTTATAGATGGAGATTATACGTTTTACCATAAAATAGAAAATGAATACGGCCTCCTTCTTAAATGTCACATCTGAGGAGACCACCTCTGCACATATAGTTAATATGCACTCAAGGGGAAACAAAGGTAAATTACCATATCTCCCTTTTTTTCATTGAAGTTTTGAATGTTCATTAGGAAATTAAGGATAATAGTAAAGTATAGTAAAGCTGAATCAGGGTTGATACATTCAGGACCAGTTGTAGCAGCAGTTTTGACAGAGGGTCCGTTCAGAGCAGAAAACTGTTGACTCGGGTCTTGTGGGCCACACATATTTTTTTTTTCCTTATTTCTTCGCCTGCACCAAGATATTACAACATGACAGGAGTCGCAGACCTCTGACCAGCTGTGCCGCTGTATTACTCCGAATACAACTGTCAACGTTCAAATCCAGCATTCTCTCTCCTTCCCATTCCTGTTTTCCTTTAATCTACCCTCGGCAGCAATAAAGAGCGACCTCTGTTATTGCCGGCGTAGCATGTGTGTGTGCGCGCACCATGAAAATCCATGTTCAATATCTCACACCAGTGTCATTAAAGCACGGAGCGCTGGATGTGAGTCACGGCTGCAGCCTGTAGGTTGTACAGAAATATTTTTGGCTGATGTATTTAAGGCCGTGGACGAGGGAAGACTGATTGAGTTATTGCAGTGTGTTTCACAAACTGGTTAGCAACACGCCGCTACCGGCGGAGCGGACTCGGCTGGCGAAACAATGTGATGACACATCTTTCAAATTACCCAACCGTCCTCCTCTGCATCATGTTCTATAAAAAAAAGTTCTAATTTTGGCACGTAGCAGACGACGCATATGCCAACGCAGATATATGTGATGGGCCAGTATCGACTCTATGATACCATATATCGCTGAAGCCTTTGAGATTGATCTTATCCGCACTGAGCGCTAGTGAATATTTCAAGCGGTGGCAGGAAATATAGTTGGTTTCTTGTTTTGGTGTAGCTGCAAGTTGTAAAACTAGGTGTCTTTTTTTTCCATTTATTTGTCTCAGGGAGATTGACTGCGCGCCCGGACTCATTGTCAGCAATCCCCCCGCGTTACATTTCTACAGTTATATGCACAAAAATGAGCTGCAATGCCCTGTGTTGCCTTGCTCAACAGCACTATCGTTGGTTATTCTAAGAATTTAGATAATCCAGTTTACATATAAAACTGCAACATTATGCATGTATACACACAATTGGTCCTATCAACTGTTGATTCCTCTCATTAATTACCACTTTGACGTCAATGTTAGTGCATGCATTTTTCCCACTGACTTTATATTTTTTTTACGTCATAAATGCATGAGGCATCAGAACACAACATATCAAAAAATAGTGAATTGCAACACACAACAAAAGCATATATAATAACAATAATAATAATAACAGATTTTATTTGTGTTGCACTTTACATTCGAACACAAATCTCAAAGTGCTACAGAGTAAAAACAAGATATATCCCATCAAACTTTTTAGATATTCACTTTTCATGGGCGCCTCTTTGTGTTTACAGTCGCGGAAATGTCACCACATGACATGAGATCTTCATGAAATCAAACTGAAATAAAACAGATTACAGATGACTAAACTGAATTTATAACCAAAAATTAGGGAGGTGAGAGGCTTAATCTGCATTGTTTGAACTCATTTTATAATGGTATGAATGTAATAGACATTTGATTATATTTAAAAGTTGTGCTCTACAGTTTTAACAGTCACTGTGTGACATTTAGGAGGGTTTAGATGTGTAAAATCTTGCGACGCATGCCTCTTTGTCAAATGTGTTGTCCAAGAGACTGTAATGTCCAGACATACTGTGGCAGAGGGAGGGGTGAGCGTAGCATTCCTCCATTTGTGACATTTTGTCAGTCTCATCATTCGATTCCACTAATTCTTTCACACTGGACCTTCAAGGCTGTTGTGTCAGGCAGTAAAAAGAGTAGTTGTGAGTACTAAGCTAATTCAGCTTGTCAATCATTTTCAACCCATAATATGTGTTGAAGTAATGAAGGCTGGTGTGAGGTAGGCATATTTAAAAAAACAAAAACAAAACACTGACCTCATTTATCATGATGCTCAAGTACTGTGAAACTGTTCACCTTCTTCTGCTCATAAAACAGAAATTCAGTAAGTAGAAATAAGATCCACAGTACTGAGTCGTGGCCTCGTCTTTGTCTCCACTGCATTATCAAGTACTCGCCTTCAACTCATTTTAAACAGTTGCTCCTCCATGAAATGACAGCTCCTCCAAGGACCTGGTTGTTACAGAGAGCAGGATGCTATCTATATGTGGCTGTGGTGTGATAGTTATGCAGCTGACATGTTCTGTCACGGTTATCTTGCCAGCCTACATCTCCTGGGCCTACGCGTGACAGCGTTAGTAATGGCTTCACAAATGTACTGCTCGGTATCTCAAGGATTAAGGGCACATCTCCTGGTTTGTAATTGATAGTATTAACATAGTAATATCAAAAAGTACAGTAACAAGACCTCTCTTCTCTTCTCTTGTCTTCTCTTCTCTTGTCTTCTCTTCTCTTGTCTTCTCTTGTCTTCTCTTGTCTTCTCTTCTCTTCTCTTCTCTTCTCTTCTCTTCTCTCCGGTCGCGGGCCAGCTTGTCATCCTTGCCCATGATTTAGTGACCCTACACATATTCCCTCAGTGGCATTAATTCTGAAAAGAGACAAGCAACAAATCAAGCCACTTCTTTGGCATAATCTAAGAGAATCTAACCGAATGTGAATGGACGTGATTAATATGCATATGAACATATGGTGCCTCAAAGCAACTCTTTGGGAAAACCAAACATATCTTTAAATAGTGAACCCACAACATGGCTGCCCTTTTTTCTGCACAGGAGGATATTTTTCCACCGTGAAGGGAGGGGGAGCTCTGCCACTTTGGATGACGATGATGATGATTCAAATTTAAGTTCAACTTTCTGCTTCTAATATAGCAGAGTAAATTGATTATGGGGGGGCAATTCAATCTCCCGAGATTACATTATTGTGTGTAATTGACTGGATTACTTGACTCATTATAATTTTTAACAGGGAAATTGATGACACTTTTAGCGTTCCTCCCGACTTTATGAGAGGACAGTTATCCTATCATGGAAGGTGACTGTGACAGCGGCTGGGATGCTTCTCTGCAGTCTCAACGCTGCACCACCATGAAAGCGGCCGTGCTTGGATGTAACGCGACGCTTATGCAGTTGGCACGACTGTCATTTCGTGAGCATACATCTTGTGAATTGTCACATCATAAGATTAGTGATGATTCTCCTCTCCTTTCCTTTCCTTTCCTTTCCTTTTCTCTCCTCTCCTCTCCTCTCCTCCCCTCCCTATCCTCTCCTCTCTCTACTGAAGGCTAAATAATGTATTGTGTTATTGCTTGTTGAGGCAGAGGGAAGCACTTGGACCGATCTTATATGACTAATACAGTTATGACAGATTTAAATTCATTGTACTGCAGTGACAGTAGCTGGAATATCCTGTTTGCTGTGTGTGTGTGTGTGTGTGTGTGTGTGTCTTTGCAGCCTGATTCTGTCACAAGTTGCAGAGAAATATCACAACTACAGTATCTCCGATATAGAAGTAAAAAAGAGGGATGTTTAGTTTGGCCGTGGGCTTTGAACTGTGCGAGTGCAGCGTGTGACACTTACACAGTACAGTAAGTGGGGTGTGTCTTGCCTCATGTGTGTCAGTGACTGGTGTCGCCCAGGTTTGACATCCTGTTCTATAATTCAGCTCGTCACTTACGTTTTTGATTGCTGCAGGATTGTGACATACAGTCGTACGGGACACCAAAATCCTTTTTGCACCTGTCACAGCGCATCATGACTCAAAATAGAAGTCGCTGTCATTGTTTGGCAAACAGAATCATTAAACTAACATTTCTACATTGTTGACATGACAAAGGAACTGCATTTAATGCAACATTTACCTTTGTAACGATCATAACAACATGGTTTAATTTGTCGAATACACCTAGCAGCGTAGTGGAAATGTTACACTACATAGTTACTAGAGTTTTATTCCTTTCTGTGAAAGCATGGCTTCTGATCCAGAGTAGCAGGAGAAAAAAGAAATGTGTTGACATAGCTGTCTTTGGCCTTTGAGCACAGTTGAGTAATGCAAATGGAGACATGCGTGCGCTGGGGATTTGCAAACCTCACTGTCAATGACAAAATATTTTAAGAGGTTGTGTTTACCTCCAAGGACACAACATGATCAGAAGTTTTAGTGAAATACATTTAAAATCGCACTGTGGAAGCGCTGACTGGAATAAGTTAGAAAGATGATGATTTTGAGAAAACATGGAGGGGTTTTGTCTGCCTATTTATGAGACTCTGTCATTTCTTTTACTTGTTTATCTGTTTTGGAATACTGAAGACAATCCAGATTCATAATTGCCTCTCCCTAGCGTGCTGACACACAGCTTTAAAGCTGAAAAAAAATATTGATTATTTTGCCTATTTGATAAGCAATTTGTCACCTAACCTGCAATATATAAGATAAAAGCCCATTACATTATTCTTTTATCAGCGTTCCAAGAAACGGAAAACAAAGAAAGGCAGCAGATCTCCAAATTTGAGTGGGTATAATCGATGGGTTTTTGGAGTTTTGCCTGTTCTAACAATCCATTAGTGACCAAAGTTGTTGCTCCTGCAAAGTGAATTATGATTTAGCTGTTTATCTGCAATTGAATTTTGAGGCAGGTATAATAAAATTACAGCCAGATTCTTTGGAAAATCCGTCTTGACTCTCGGGCTAAAATAAACACACACAAGCAGCCATTCTGAAACCTGGAGTCACTGCACAAATGCTGAGTAAGCCTTTTTGTGAATGTGCAGCTTCAATCACAAATCATTAACATTTTGCCAACAGCTCAGGGGGTCACGAGTGTCAACTTAAACTCATCCATCCAATACTTTTATGAGTAGGACATTAGGCAGCCCAGAATAAAGCCTGTAAGACAACACATTCAGACTCCACTCCACCGGCTCTTTCTCCGTGGAGGAAGATTGCAGGACCCCAGAGGAGAATGAACAGATATAAAAACTAATTTGTTCCTGTACCCGCTATGATTTTTTTAATGCCAGTAAGTAGTACTTGTGGGCACTGGCAGTGTGCTCTTTAAATGCAAAGGCTTTTATAGACGTACTGTACTGTACACTCACTTGCAGCTGTATTAGAGGAGGGAGAAATCGACTATTTTTCAATGCATCGTTGTCTAGGGTTGAATCATCCGAATGTTGAAAGTACAGACGTCCATAAACTGGTTAATGTCACCCAACATAACATGCGCGTCACCTCGTAAGATTTAGCAATGATGGATTGATGGATCATCTGGATTACAAAGTTACGTGAGGAAAAAGTTAGCTTTGATGAAGTACAGGGAGGACGAAGTGACCTGCATAAAAGTGTACGCCGTGTGAAACAAAACTAACACGACCAACATGCACAACAACATGTTACCACCTGGAAGTGGAGGAACTGCCAACCTGGATTGCTGTCCCGTTTTCCTTTCAAATTAAAATATGCTTCGTTGAGGGAAAGAGAGAGGGAGAGATACTGTACATTAGACTTTTGAGTTCTTTACTCAGTTGTATTTTGCCGTAGCATTGTGATTAAAAACTGAAGAGAATATTGAACATCCAGGTTTATTTTTTAGAAGTATAATCCTCTTCAGAAACTTGTTGTGGGTGCTTCTCGGGGTCGACCAATATGGGTTTTTTGATGGCAGATGCTAAAATTAGCATAACATTTTGTAACCAGATCAACTTTATTGTAACTGGTAACATTATTCAAGTTTCTGTGATCAAAAGTTTGGGCAAATACAGGATACAATTAAATTACAATCAGCCTAAAATTAAGTGCTAGAATGACATGACCATGATAGGTCATCAGAGATTTAGAAAACATGTTACATTGAAAACAGTGGTGCAGCAGATTTTTTTTAACTATTTAAAATGTAATTCACAGCACGTAAATGAGCTCCTCGTACACCTGTCTTTTTGTTTGTGCAGGATTGCTCCCTCAAACTGGCAACCAGTGCTTTTTTCAAAAAAATGTAGTTGCTTTATCTTAGCTCCTTTAATGAATAATTTGCCAATGGGGATTACATAATAATCACAAACAAAGCAATCAGTCTTCCTCTAGCTTGACTATACCGTACATATATACAGGCTTGTATTTGCCCATATAGGACAAATGGCCTTGTTGTGCTTGTGCGTCTGCATATACGCACAGTGTGTAAGTATGTGTCTGCCTGTGCATGTGTGTTTGTCTCTTCAGCTGGTAATTGATGTGTTGCATCATTTAACAGAATGGCAGCCATTTTCCCTAATGTCCTTTTTCAACATGAGAGAAGATAGTGGGCATTTAGCCAGCACTTTACCATGTGTCTCAACCCATTAACCAGCAGCTTAGATATAACACCACACACCTTCATTACCAGGTGCAGCAAACCCATTGCCCAGAAACATAACATAGACAGCTCAGCTCACTTATGTGTCTGAATTAATTAACTCGTCTCTTATTATTAGCAGATCATTTGGTATCTGCCTGTCTTGTTAGCTTCTGGCATCAAGTTGTAGAATTTAACTAATGAAGGGAGAAGTAGAAGAAAAGCGAGGGATCCTCCTGTCTTTATAAAGCAAATGCACACTTCTTTCAGCTCATTACTGACAGCCTACTATAAATTCAAGCACTTTAAATGGGAGCAAATACACTATTTCAGTGTGCCCGCTCACACGTGTCAATATGCAGCTGTCGTTTGGTTCCATACTGTGAGTCAAGTATGTTTTCAAATAGGGCTGCAACAGTTTATCGATTACTAATCTCACTAAATTAATCATTTTAATAATTAAAACATGTTATCTGATTTTTTTTTAGCTTCTTAAACGTGAATATTTTCTGGTTGCTTTGCTCCATGTAATAACATTAAAACTGAATAATTCTGGTTTGTGGACATAACAAAACATTTGAGAACATCATGATTTCCTTGTTTGGGAAACACTGATCAACATTTTTTCAACATTTCCTGACATTTCTAAGGATCCAACAATTGCTAATTGAGAAATTAATCGACAGATGAATCGATTATGAAGGTAATTGTAAGTTGCAGCCCTATTTTCAATTATTTATTTAAAGTCCCATTGAGATACGAGATCTTTTCTTCCACGGAGTCCTGGTCAAGCTAGCAGCATAGATAGTACAAATAGTTTCAGAAACAAGACAGTTTCAGATATAAACCTCACAACAGGATATACAAGTCGAAATGAGGTCATTAAAAGAGAGAAAAAAACCCCATAATAAAGTAAAGTTCAGAAGTGTACAGTCCATATCAACAAGATCCTTAATCCGAACCTCCATTTTCCAAAAGTACCCTCAGGTAGCAATTTGTTAGGTACACTAATGTGAAACTTATGCGACACTCATGCCTATAGGGATTAAAGTGCGATGATGGATTTCTGTCAATCCGTGTTTCCATTTAATTTTAACACTTACACTTCTGTACAGAAAGCTCTGTAAGGTGCATAACCTCAACGTCCTTGAGTTTCAGGATGAGACATTTGCATGTTCCTCCTTACGGTATATATATATGTATATATATATATATATACATATATATATATATATATATATATATATATATATATATATATATATATATATATATATATATATATATATATATATTGTTTTTTGTGCATTGTGGAATAGGGTTATTATGTGGCCTGGCTCAAGTCAACCTTAAGTGATTCTTTCAGCTCTAATTAGCTTTATGAGCGTTTGCTTGGTTTAAGTTGCAGAAGTCTCTGCAACAAAAGAAACATTGAATAATAATAATAATGAGTACAAGGTGCAGGTTGCAGTGAGTGTATTAGAGATAAACAACAAGATGCTGGACAGTACGAACATGCAGCAGGTGTACAGTATTCCTGTCCCCAGTAAAATATATAGTAATCTCAAAGCCCTGCTGGCATAGTAATTTATGTGCTCAATATTTAAGATTAAACAGTCAAGTGGCATGATTTAAACAGCAAGTAAATCTAAACGGCAGTGACACATGTACGTATACTGACTTATGCGCATGCATGTTTAGGGACCGACGTTGACACCAAACAGCTGTATTTATTACTCACCAGGCAGCGGTCCAGTTTGGCTACAGAGTCGCCTAAAGCAAATAAGAGAGACAAAGAGAAAATTAGGGTGCAGGAAGTCAAAGGCAGTTAGCGGGTTAGGCAAAGAGAGAGGCTCAGTGAGAGAGATGGGAGAGGAAGAATGAGTGTGAAGAGCAAACGGAGAGGGTTGAATAAAGCTTCCGGGCCCCAGAAGGCTGAGCTCTCAGACATTTTAATCAATAACCGCAGCTTTATCAAAGGACAGCTGATAGACCAGAGACAGAGGGATTGTTCTGCACTCACAGCTTCACCCCTAAGAAGTGACTCGACACACTGGGGGCCTGTCCACGCTTGTTTTTTTTTTCCGTAACGGTGTTTCGTCCACACGAAAATCTCATGTATCTCCATGTAGTCAACAGATGCTACTTTTGGAAAATGATGATGCCATCGTTATTGTATTTTAGTGTTTTGAGCTGTTACTTGGCAGTGTAGCCAAATACTTTCAATGAAAAGTAACTTAAGTCGGGCTGAAAAGATGCTCGATGTCACCAGAACACGTCGTCCTGTCCTCAGCGAGTTCAGACACGGGAGTGAAGAGAAAAATAAGTGGTGAAGATTAACAGTGAAGCTGAATCATCAAAATAAGGAGAGGAGAAAACAAAAACCTCTTCTATTTTTTTTTTTTTTACAGACACTAGTTTTACTTGAATGAACAATATAGATTAGTGATTGTTCCGCACACGGTCAGCTGTACTGCACATCTGCAGTCTTTCTTGTCTGTGACTCTGTGCTTCTGTCTCTCTCTACAGTCAGTCAGACCGGCTCTCTGTCAGCAGTAAATACGGCTAGATGAAGCTCACTTGTGCAGCAGAACCATGGATAGAACCGTTGATTTCCTTCTTGGAAAGTAGTTGGCTGGGTTCCCAAGTTTGTGAATTTGCAAAACAATTTCTAGGCCCTTTAAAGTGTTTTCAATTTAAATGTCTCCGTTGTTTGTTAAGACGCCACCTACTGTTTCATGCACCCCTGCATTGCTTGATGTACGTAGACTTAGGCCTACACATAACATTCAAATTCGAGTCATAATTACGAGTGGTGTTGTGGACACTGTCCACGGTCTCTCTCTGACGTTGACATGAGAGTCCATGCCGAGCAACAAGTGAGTAACGTTAAGCCGGAGAGAGAAATGACGTGATGGAAATCCAAGATCCCAAGGACAATCACTTGTCCAGATGCAGAGCGTGCTGCAAATCAATACAAGTGTACGCCGCGGGCTAAGTGGCTCTTACAAGTTGCCCTCCCATCTTGAGCTGTGTCAGCACATTCAGTCCTTGAATTTGAGGGAATAAGTCCTGGAAAGTCTTTGAATTTGATGTCAACCAAGTGTGGGAACTTAGGGTTAGAGGGAGAGAAGAGAGAACAGGCATCAGAGACGCAAGAAAAGATAGATTGTCTGCAACTGTTGGTTGTTTTCCGAAAATGAGATTAAAGACTGGAAATGAGTTTGTTGGTATGTGTGTATTTCTCTGTCTCTGTGTATGTGTGTGTGTGTGCACATGAGTGTGAGTGGGAGATGGAGTGACAGTGGCTAAGTGAACACAGATACAGACAGAGCTCAATATAGAAATGTTGATATAAACATTTTTAATGTATTGTGGTAATTTCACATTTTTCATAAAATGTAGTGCCCTAAAACTGTTTTTATTCATTGAAATTGTCCCCCCTCCTTTATATTTGCCAGAAAGAAATCCCTTCCCAAAGCTATTTGAATGGATGTGCACTTCGATGTAGCCCTTGCTCCTTTTAAGAAAAATGTGCTCTTAGTTCAGCAAATGCTTTCTTTGTTTTAGTCAATACAGGTGGACGTTACACAGTACTTCATTTCCTGTTTAAATGTCCCTCTGCTATAGTTCAGCAAAGTAACACTGTCTGTGGAACCATGGAGGCAAAATTAAATTCTTAGATGACACTAGCTGTTCATCATGTACTGCTCATCTTAAAGATGTAGTTCAGGGTTTTTTTGTGTGTGGTTGTTTGAGGTATTAAGACGGCCTAAATCGCCTTCACTGAAAAAAAATAGATTTTCACCACTTAGGTAAGATCTATAGGTATATCTGTGTAAGTGTACCTTACCTGGTGCATACCTTGGTCGTAGCAAGTGAGTTTCTGTTGCCTTTCCATCATCTCAAATAAAAATAGTCTGGTCATTCTCCTCACAACACCATATTTCGTCCAGAGATCTGTGTTTGCTCACTGGTTATTTTCCTCTATTTTACATCCTTCTCTGTAAATCCCAGACATGGTTGTGCTTTCAAATCCCAGTAGATCAGCAGTTTCTGTAAAAAAGACCAGATGAACACCATCTGGCACAAAAACATGCCACATTTAAAAACAACACTTAAATCACATTTGATGCTCGATTTGATAATTCGGCAGGTCGTCTCGACCATGTCCACATGCCTAAATGTACTGAGCTGTTGTTGAGCCATGCAAGAAGCTGATTAGATGTTTGCATCAACCTGTGGGTGGAACAGGTGAGCCTGAAGATGCCTGTGAGAGTACCTGTATCTTCCTTTTTGCCTGACTTGTCGCATCAGCCAGCCTTATCTATCCAGTTTTGTTTAGCTTGACGTCCAGCAGAGAGGGATTTGTTGTCGCGGAGAAAACGGAGGAGGATTAACCTCGCTGATGCTTATGATGTTATCAGACTCGTGACCTTTCTTCACCTCTTTGTGTTCTCTTCTTTTTATACCTGGTTTTTACAATGTGACTGAAGAGGTTTTAAACCATTAGCATTGAAAGGCTTTTACCCTTCTGTTACCCTTCTGTTACCCTTCTGTTACCATCCTGTCGTCGCTGACAGGATTTGGCATGCGTACTTCTCATTACTGTAAGACTAGTGACTCACCTTTTGCCCTATGTCAGCTGAGATTGGCACAACACCCCCCCGTGATCCTCATGTGGACAATAAAGAGAGAAATAGACCGTCCAATCACAGACAAGATTCACCAGCATGTCACAGTGTCATAATGATCATGAGAGGGTTTTAAGTTCTAACAACTTTCTGCTCTTTCTTTTGTGTGTGACTGAAATCCTCTGTGAGGAATAAGCAAGTTTGGAAGTGTTACAGTGGGGCGGTTAAAAAACGCAGCTCATCTGTTTTGTGTGCATGTGTGTTCGAGCAGTGATTAATTGCACAGTCGCGCATCCTGCTGTTGCAGAGTCGCTAAACACCGCTGTGCATGTGTACACACACGTCTTTGTGTGTGTACGGTAGGTGTTTTTGTGTCATTGACTGGCATTGTCCGGGGCTCTGTGATCACTCTATTGGCCTTTTCCGCCGCAGACATTTAGACGCGTCACAGTAGGAAAAGACCAGGTGTAAATAATAGAGGTGTTACAGGGAACACTGTTTCACTGGAATCTGTAGTCACAGGACCTTTGATAAGGTGCAGCTGTGTACAGAGTGCCATCTTGAACAACAGGAGGCCTGCTCTGCTCACAGAGCACGCCGCACATCCCAGTTATGACAGTGACGCAAATAAATGGCAGACTGCAGGTGTCGGTCTCACACTATAAGTGCACTACACGCACACACAGCATACTTAGCCCAGTTAAGTACCTGGCAATGAGTATCATCACTAATGCAAGCTAGAGGGCAGATCTTAAAGTCCCCATGACATCAAAATCAACATTTTAGGCCTTTAATCACACATATCTTGCTTGAAATGTCACCTCCACGCTCATATGCAACCGAATAAAATAAAAATAGCCATGTTTCCAATTGGACTTTAGAGGTTGTCATGCCCTTAAATACACTTTGAGATTTTTTTTTTCCATTCAACTAAGTATACATTGGGGCTGAACAATTTTGAATGAATATCTAATTGTGATTATTTTGTAATTATATAATATAACCATTGTCCTCTTCCTCAGAAACATCACTATTAGCTTCCTCTTTGGTTAAAACTGCAGATATAGGCAGCAGTTGTGGCATTAAGACTGTCTTCCATGTTTAACTATGGCATAATGCTGTGTTATAGCTGTAATGCCCATTCAGTGCTATTAAATACTCTAAACACCACATCGGTATGGCAACAAGACCCTGGTACCAGACAGCTGTGTGCCTGAATTGTTCAGAAGCAATCATGTATGTTTCTGTGAACACGTCAAACTTGATAACTTCTTGGAAATGGCACCACACGAATGTGAACGTGAATATTTCACGGATCAAATTGCAGATGCTGCTCTTTTTTGTATTTTAACAGCTTCATTGTGTTGTCAAAGGAATACAAATACATTGTTAATGGCAATAGTTGTTTTTTAAATTTAATATACAGATTGTTTTGTGATGTTTTTTCTTTCCATTCAGCTTGGAGTCATGGCTCAGATGTAGTGTGGTTGTTTATTGATCAGAATTCTAGTAGGTTTTTGATCCCTTGTTCCTCCAGTGAATGTTTAAGTGTCCGTGAGTAAGACATTGCGCCGCATGTTGCCGCAGTCGGTCAATGCCACATGAGTGGATTCAAGGCACTTTTACACTTGATGTTAACAGTTTACAAGTGCACAATAAATGACCAGCAATAATAAGAAGAAAATAAGAGAGCGAGAGAAGAGACAAGAGGAAATCTAGGGAGTCAAAGCTGCACTTGTGCTGCTGTAAGATGAAGTAAGTGTTAAGCGTTAGAAAAAAAGGAAGCATGTGACGTTCTGTGTTAATATTCTGGAAGTGGCTACAAATAAATTAGCGCCGATGAGTGTAAAAATGCTGCCTAGAGAAGTGACGTCTTGATCGGAAAGTGATGCTTCACTGCTCTGTACATTGCTATAGCTCTCTTTTAGGACGAAAGGTCACTGGCATTAGCCGTCACAATTGCTTTTGCTTTAGTCTGTCATGTATTGAATATTGGATATAAGTGATGCGCGACCTCAGGCCTCGTCACTTATGAAGTGTTCCCACGGTAACTACGGCAAAACCTGAATATGGTGAGCTCCCTAAAGGCACTGATATATACCGAGACTTCTTTTAACAGTACATTGTAGATCTGCATGGACTTAGTGTACGTATATTTACAATATCATGTGATGTCAGTGCTTGATGTCAGTGCTTCCATTAAAACCCCGCCCTCAACTCTACGTTGAGGGCGGGGTTTTAATGGAATGTTCTGTGGATGCACTGTAGGATACAGCTCAAGAAAGAAATTCTTTGATATTTGGTGAGAAGCAGGTAAATAAACTGATTTGGCCTTGGCAGTGGTTTGGTTCTGGCTTATTATTTCTCCTTTTGGTATAAATTTTCTTGTCTCTTGAGAGATAATTTACTTTGATTTCCAGTTTTGGTTTTCCATGCCACATGTCATTGTTATTACTCACCCAAATACTGTATACTCCCCTTGTCAGTTCATTCTTTACCATTTCCAGCCTTATTTCATAGTGTACTGTATATTCTTTTTTCTGTTCTCTGACTCTGCTTTTTTTGTTTTGTACTGTTGCCGGTGTTTTTTTATTATAGTGCTGCAGATCTTTGCATATCCTCACTTAGGCCTGGGACATTCTTTCCACTGAGGTGCGCTTGGTCTGCATTTTGTCATCCGTCTATTTCTGCCGCAGAACTCTTCACATGCACACAAAACACAATCACGCCTCCAGCTTCAGTCCCTACACTGAGAACATACCTGTTGACCTCACATGCTCCCTGTAGCAACTCCTCTTTCCAGTCCAGTTGTTGCTTGAGATGAAGCAAAGAGGTCCACTGGTATCCACAAGTGTACAAGTCAGTGCTCACAGAATACACAATGAACACAAATGAAGGTGAACTCCATGGGAATACTCCTTTCTTCCTACTATAGGTGCGGTTTTGCATTTCAAATGGCGTCTGATGAAGGGCTAGTGTGATGGGTATATTTCTAAAGAGAGAGAAAAAAGGTTAAAAACAGATGTGTTGGAGAGTGGGGATAAAAACAGAGACTTATACATTCACAAACGGACCTGCTCTTGACATTAAAGAAGAGAGAAGAGTATAAAAGGGAATATTAAAAGGACCGTAAACATGCACTTATCTCCCCCCTGTGTG
This sequence comes from Solea senegalensis, assembly GCF_019176455.1. NCBI lineage: Eukaryota > Metazoa > Chordata > Actinopteri > Pleuronectiformes > Soleidae > Solea > Solea senegalensis. The sequence goes on along the minus strand of NC_058027.1, from coordinate 23,132,641 downwards.
TAGTGTCAGCTCTGTGTGCTTGTGTTTATTACAATTAATTCTCCAGCTGGAATAAAAAAAGAAGAAGAAAAAAGTCGTGAGAAGAAGATTCTCCAAGATCATGAAGTGAAATTTGGTTTAAAACAGAGGTATGAAAAGATGGAGGGAGACACGTGGGGAGGAAGTAAGAAAGATGGACAGATTGCCGGATAGAGGGAGACGTGAAGGGGAAAAAGGAACAGGAGTAGGAGTACAGTGGTGAGGGGGGAAAAGGTAAGTGGAGGTGAAAGGGAGACTTATCTTGTGCTCCTCATTTTCTCTCCACTTATTTAGTGTGAAGCCTTGATAACATCTTCAGAGGGGCACACACACACACACACACACTGCAGAGGAGCTGCATGTATTAGAGCAGAGTGTGTATGCACTGCTGTAAAGTGTGAGAGGAGACGCAGCTTTACAGCTCACTAACAAATATCCCTAGGCAAGGCAAACAGAAGCACAAGGCTACATGTAATTCAAAGGCACATAACTGCATATGTTTTCACGTGTCGACCGGAATCAAAGCATTTCAAGGCCGTTATGTATGCGGTTTGTCATGTGTGTCGCCTTTCTAAAGAGTGCTTTGACACTCTCACACATGGGCTCCCGAGCGGTCGAGAGTGGAAGTGGGCTGTGGAGATTCCGATCTGTGGGAGAACGTGTAGAACTGTAGAGCGGAGTGAAGAAAACGGGGAAGACGGAGAGATGAGCAGACAAGTCGGAACTATTCTTAGCCCGCTGCTGTTAACTGCCTTGGCATCCTCACACACACACACACACACGTGCTCGCACAGGAACGCTCACACTGCAGGAAGAAGATACTGTGCATTCGTCATGCATATAGACCTGCCAGAGAATGTGTGTGAGGTGTGGAGAACTGCACTGTAGTGGAAAGGGATACAGAAATAGAGGAAAAGGATGCAGAATGAGGAGTGGGGAGTAAGGAGAGGTAACCAATGTTCTTGTCCTTCTATTGGCTCTAATTCTCCGTAATGTACTTGGTATTAAAGGAGGAGTTCACCCATTTTCTTTGACCTTGACGGTAGCACTTTGTGACGCTGTAGAGATACATCGTTGGCAGAGATGGTCTGGCTCTGTGCCAGCAGTTCTTCTCAACGTCATTCGAAGAAGGAAAAAAAAACAACAAACACTTATTTTATAGCTGCATATTTTACCCTTTCTGTCACTCCTGCACCCATTATTCTGTTGCCTCCTCTTCTCCGCTCGAACACATATGAACCATACATCATCTTTATGGTATTGAAATACATGGGAAACATTAGAGGCAATTCAGACGGCGTGCTTTATGACCACATGTATGACACAACCTTAATGAAACCTTGGCGGTTAGTGTGACAGGTAGAGCAGCAGAAGACGAATGTGCTCAAAAGAAGAACTGAACAAACCCTTAAAGAGTTCAAAGCCTTTATTTAGCACTGGTCTCATCAAACACACACCACACCACTCTTTGTTTCTCAGTGTAGCAGTGTGTAGATCTTTTGTTGCCTGGTAACATTCCCATGCTGCACATAGGAAGTGGTTCATTTTATGTCAAGACAGACGGAGGCAAAGGCAACATTGTGCTAGTAAAGCAAGACGACTGCAAACAGGTTGGACAATGACTGAAAACACACACTGCGCTCCCAGTGTATACACACAAATGCTCCCTCAGTTAGGTCTGATAGTATTGCTTGACAGAGCCTGGATGCAGCATGCAAATAATACATCATTTGTGCTCATGAACCAATCAGAGGCAGAATAATAATAATATTAACATCAGCGAAAAAAAAAAAATCACTCTAGTTTGACAGACTGCAGCTTTAATGGTGCATTTTTTTCTTTTTCCATTAACAGAAAGTCACATTGATTAGCTGCTTGTCATACCTGCGTGTCCTCTGTTAAGATACTCTGGAGGTAATAAAAGCAGAGCTAGTGCACTCCAGATGAGATCACTTCATTTCCCACTGAATAAATGTCAGCTATACAAGCTTCGATAAAATTCAAATTTGTCGTGTACACATACGTCTCTCAATAGTTCAACTATATTTCAGATTTTAGATGAGTCTATTAAACTGGTGCGTGAGTAAGATAACCGACAGGAGGAGCGGAGGTGAGGAAAAAAACAAATCAGGGATTCAAACTCGTCACCTTTTACACTAATGAGAAGTTTTTGGTGAGCTATTGTTGATGCAGTCATTTTTGTGTAATTTGTTTGTGAAACACTTTTTAAGTTCTCTTAACATACAGATGGCCATCAATGAAAAAAGTTGGCCTGGCCTATTTCCGTCTGAAAACACATGCAGACGCACTGTACACACACACACACACACACACACACACACACACACACACACACACACACACACACACACACACACACACACACACACACACACACACACAGTGACATGTTTTAGATTAACTAGAGTTGAAATATTTTAATTTCTGTGTGTACACTTCCTCCTGCGCTCTTTCAATACCTCCTCTCTTCATCCCCCACACACATTCACTCACACACTCCTGTGTCACTTACCTCTGTTTTGATGATTTTAATTAGACTTTTTTTTTTATCCACAGCCGACATTTTGCCTTTGTCACAAATTATCCAGCCTGCCAAGCTAATGAGTAATTATCTGTTACGACAGGAAATAACAACCAAATCCTGATTTTTTGTCTATTTAGAGCTGCAGTGTGTCATTTTCTGTGTTTTTTATTTACTTTGTTGTTGTTGATGTCGATGATGTTATGATTCCACCTCTGTTGCATTTTTGTGAAAAAAATGATGTTACCTTGTTTCGTTGCTGTGTCTTTCGCCTAAAATCGAGTGCTGTCAATACTATCAGACCCGACAGAGGGAGCGTTTGTGTGAATACAGCGGCAAAGCAGGGGATTTATCCTGTCAAAATGCTCAATGACTGCATTTTTGAGCAATAGAATTGACTTCGGAAACATTTTTTTTTTCCAGTTATACACCAACCTGTTAGCAGTTTGGAAGGGCAGGGGCGGAAGTTAAAAGGGCAACAACTGCACACTGGTGGGGCAGGTGCCACTAGTATATGATTCCCCACGTTCTCATACACCTGTGTATACGTATATAGGGACATATATATATCACTGAGATGATGAATATCATTTTCCTTTGGCACCCATAGGAAACAAAGTTGCAGGAGCATCTTATAGGGCACTTTTCTCCACTAGAAAGACACTCCTTTTTAGAGTACTCCTCTAGAGAGTAGTTTAGCATGTGTCTTGTGACTCAAGAGGGCACTTTTGCGCGCAGAGTTTTTTGTCCATTTGGGCACCGAGGGGGTAAAGTTGCCGCTGCCTCCATCTGTCTTGACATAAAACAAATCACTTCCAAAATCTAAATGCCACTGTACAGAGAAACACAGTATGACACAGTGTGAATGTGCTGTATACATGTTACGCGGTACAGTGTAACATTATATACAGTACGTTTAAATAAAATCCTGGTGCAGCACCATGGTTTTGTGTTTGCCTGCTCTGCAAGAACTGGTACAACATGGAAAAAAAAAGCTCTTTTACCTTGTACTTGTGTGTGTGTGTGTGTGCGTGTGTGTGTGCGTGCGTCGGCATGGACATGATTAAGCAGCGCTTGTGGAAGATGAGCTGTGTGTATGTGTGTGTGTGCGTCTGTGTGTGGGTGTTTACTGTGACCAAATGAGGAAGAATTTGACCAGATTTTAAAGCCTGAAACAAATCATCAGCACCAAGTTTTTTTTATTTATTTACTGCAGTCGTGTGATTCAGACTCACAGCCTTGGTGCATGTCATCCTTTCTCCACTTCTCCACTTCTCCGCACTGTATTGTAATCAATGAAGCAAAAATGTCATTAACGATTTTTCACACACCAAATCACTTAATAACTTAAGTTTTTTAATAGCCTGTCATAAGAATATTAAAATGCAAAAAAAATGTGTTATCTCTTTAAAATTTATGGATGGTTTTATTCTTTGAAAGGTGGGACACAATGCAAAATAATAACGCATTAATCAGCTTAGGATACAAGTCTGCACACGTTCTTTAACACAGTCTGTAATGGCGCAATAAAATGTGACATCCCCAAAGTATTTTGTATTTTCATTTTTCACGTCACACGGTGATAGATCAAAACTAACATTTTGTGTAATGTGTGTCCGGATTTGTTATCCTAGCATCATCTGTTTAGGCCGAGGCCTACATCAGAAACTGAAGGCAAAAAGTGTGTGATGAATTGCAATATGAGAGAGGCATAATGAGAATCCCAGGTTGTTTAGAAATGAAGGGCAAACACAAAACTTTTATGCATTTGCCACAGTGAAGCATGGGGTGTAAACGTGGAGTAGACATAACAAGGCTGCATCTGTTTCTGTTGCATTATTCAAATATGACTTTTTTTTTCTCTACGTGAGAGAGGAAATAGATGTGGACGCAGTTATCACCGGAATTTGAATTACACGCAGCGGCTCACTGTAGAGTTTGAAACTGAACTCTGGATTGTTTTGTACCCCTTTTTTAAAAATATCACCTCACAAATCTAGGCATTAATTACAAACTCTGTCTCCTTAAAAAAATGTTTTCTTCTGTAGTATGTTTTTTTTTTTTAAACTATAATTATAATTCCTGTTGTGTTTTCTGCCTTATGTTCACAACGCATGTTACTGCGAATTAATGAATTATTCCTTTTTGGAGACAATGTAGTTATAGCATGGCACCGTGTGTGTGTGTGACTGACAGGCACAGCATGTTTTTAACATCCAGGCTGCTGCAGACTCTTTTTCTCGTTTGGTATTTAAAAAAAAAAAAAAGAATTTAAATTCTCTTGTGATGTGTGATAAAAAAAAAAGTGTGATATTTCCAGGAAAGAAATGGTAGAAAATACAACGCAGTAGGTTTGCTTCCCACAGGTTTTCATGGCCATCATTTTTTTTACAATTTAACCCACTGCAGTTTAATAATACTGTAGTTGTTACAGCTACTGATATTTTAGCTCTGTGCTGGGATACCCTTTGCTCCGCACTTCAGTTCATTCATGGGTTTTTATATGGGACTCGAGCTACAATATAGGACACGCGTACATATACTGTGTTATGTTAAAATAATAGACTCTCCCTGTTTTTTCTCATGCGTGTCACAGACGGCGTTTTATTGTGGATGTTTGCTGAAGAACAGTTCTTACACAGACTTGGATAATGGTCACAACAACAATTGTTTTTCTTGATCATATTTCCTACGACATAAAACTTTTACTGCACTATAGTTGTAAAGTGCTGTTTACTTGTTGAAACACAGTTTTGCTTGTTGTGAATGTCTGTGTGTGTGTGTGTGTTCTTGTATTTTGTACCTTTTCTGGCATAAACACTGACTTCGTCAGGACCAGTCGCCCTAATAATGGAGACCAAAACCTGGTCTGATGCTGCACCAAACGTGATTTGTCTGGGATCATTTTGTACATTTTGTGACGTGATGGGAACACTGGCCGCAAGTTGCCGTATTTTAAACATAAGCTACGGGCATGTCTTTTTACCATCAACCAAAGCATTTTTACACTCGCTGTTGTGGAAATGTCTGCAGAGAAGAAACTGTCATCTTGTGTGGTTTCACAACACCATACGGACACAACATGGCGAGTTTCACCACTAACTTCAGGAGCTCTACGGTGAAACACGCCAAGTTGTGTCCGGCTCCGTATGATGTGCTGTGTGAACACAGCATTCGTATGGTGGAACCTCATTTCTGAAGAACTGGTTGGGTTTAGAGCTTACTTTTGTTTTTTTTTTGATTTATGGTTAGGTTAAGGTTACGGTTAGTATGCCTAACGATTGGATTTTAACATCGAAACTGAGTGGATTAGGACAGTAAGACCATCTTAACTAAATGATAACACCTTGAAGATTTATTTTCATTTTCATATTCATATTTATTAAATTACTAATTTCACCAACCTGTACAATTGTCTATAAAAAACCTTTTTGTTGTAAAAAATGTAACCAAAAAAACAACCAAACAGGAACGTTGCATGGTGCAACCACAAGAGAACGTTACAGTTTTTGGTTCCCTCAACCTTTAAGGAACTTTAGGCTCCTACCTAACCCTAACATTGTGGAACTCTAAATGTTAGTTTTTGGTTTGGGCGTAACTATATTTAGGCATTAACTGTTAGTTAAGGTTTGGGATAAGGCTTTTGAATGGAAGTCAATGCAAGTCTTAAAATGAGTAGAAATACGAGTGTGTGTGTGTGTGTGTGTGTGTGTGTGTGTGTGTGTGTGTGTGTGTGCATGAGCATTCATCACAGCCATGGCCTGCCAGCTGCTTTCTGCCATGCTGAATCAATCTGATGGAATATACAATACAGACATGCACACACTATGCACACACTATGCACACACAAGTGCACACACTGGTGCACATGCACACACTAATCACCTAATCACTCACATTGCCTCATTCGAGTACTTAGCTCTTTATCAATGAATAAAAAAAAGAAAGGCAAAAAAATGGCAGTGACTGAGCCTTTACTGTATCCTGTAGTGTCGAGGAAATGGAGAAACATAAGTATTATAAATCCTGTTGAACATTCAAATATAAACCTGCTGACAGAATATTTCCTCATGCCTCCCAGAGCCACACAAAATGATTTTTGTAGCAGTCTGTTCAGAAATTGAATGTGAGGTGGTGTCCACCCAAACAAAGGCATGGCTATGGCCGTGGGACCATGATGGCTTCAAAAAAAAAAGAAAAGAAAGAAAAAGAGATAGATTTTTCTTTTTTTACTCACAAAGCACTTTGCACCCTGAAATGAAGCACACATATAGTCAGTTATCCAGCCGCACCATGCAGTGGCTCTTATAGGAGATGGATTTATACATTATGTTTCTGACATAAGAGCCTGCGCCAGAGGAAAAGCATCAGATCATTTAACAGCTCACATGTTAAAGCACATGTGTGCTGCTGCATTGTGGAGTCACATGTGGAAGTTGTTTTACCTTTTACTGCTCATAACTCCAAATGTAATTTGAAGTTCACAATGAAACGGCTCCTCATGGCTTTTTATATCCATTTGAGAACAGTGTCTTCATGCACATGCATCAGCGAAGCGCTGCAAATAGCGATTCTTTGTTAATCTGTCGATTATTTTCTTGATTATTCGAGTAATCATTTTGGTCCATAAAAATGTCAGAAAATGTTGATCAGTGTTTCCCAGACCTGGAAATGATTCAGTTTGAATTATTCCTTTGTTATATGGAGCAAATAAACCAGAAAATATTCACATTTAAGAAGCTGAGACATCTTAAAACTTGTTTTAATTCTTTAAAAAAAAAATTACACTCAAACCTATTAAATAACTACCAAAATAGTTCTCTGTTCCTCCAGTCTTCTGGGTTCAAATAGAAACTTCTCTCTGAAGTTTAGCCTGATGATAAGAACTGATAAAAGATCCTCTATTGAAATCAAATTTAGTTTCACAATAACATAACAAAAATGAAGTTACATGTTTTTATTTCACAACTTTTTATATAAAATATACATACATTTAAATATATAAATTCAAATGTAAAAATATTTATAAAATAAATAACATTAACCTATACACTCCCACCACACGCACACTTCCAACACCTCCTCGTGTGTGCGTGTGTGACCATACATATCAATAGACGTTACGTGCTGCTAATGTTGGGAGTTTTGTGGCTGAATGTCGATGGTAGTCCTGCGAAATCTAGAAGACGGGGCGGAAAGCTTTCAATGACACATTAATACTCCGCCTCCGATGATTTGATCTGACATTATTACGCAAGTAAATACAGTCAAAATACTGTTATGCTACCATTTTGGTTATTTCTTTAAATTGTTTCCAAGTGTCGTCCAAATGTTCTCCTTAGTCACTTACTTTTTTCATCCAAAAGTTTATTTCTTTTTGATTGAGAGACAGACTGTCTCTCAATGAATGAACACATGAATACATAATTAAATCATCAGCATCATATATTGGCCTCTGTCTATTCCTATTTCTACAGATTGGCATCAGCCATAGAAAAGCCGATATCGGTCAGTGTCTACACTTTATGAGACACCTCATTAAACATGTCCTGTGCTGGTAAAGGTTTATTTGATGTCTGGATCTGAGCAAAAAAAAATAAAAAATCCCTCTGCTTCTGCCTCAGCTTTGTTGTGTTTTCAGAAAAAGAAGATATAAGCTTTTTAGTTATTTCTACTGGATTTATCTTCCTCCCTTTTGCTGCCTTTACTTCCCTCTTGTCAAACTGCCCATGGATGTTTTGGTTTGGTCTAACTAAAATCCGTAAAAAGCTCAACAACTGTTACTTATCATCCCATCTGAGCCGGTCTGGGCCCTAACGGGAATAGAGTGGGCAAAAAATGGGATGGCAGACCCATGCTGGCCCGAGGTGATCTGTGATGACTGCAACTGCTCGCTCTCTTCGGATGCCAAATATGTGCTGTGTCCTGACAGTGCCTACATTTCACTGCTCCTCTCCTCCCTTATTGGTAAATCCATCATTTTCACCCTTTTCTTTATTTAAAGAAACACTTCTTTATACTTCCGTGCAGTCACATTCTGCCTCCCATGGGCCATTAACCTCTAAAATACCAGGCTTCAGGATTTACTGCAGCTATCCGTCATAAATGTTATTGTTTTCTCCAATCACTGCAAAACATGTGCAGTCTGGCTTTTTAGCTTCACAATGTTTCCTTGCAAAGATACAGAGACAATTTAAAGGCTCACATCTTTTCACCCCTCAACTATTAAAATAGCATTTTTCATTTGCATCAAACAAAAACCTCTCTATTCCCACTGGCACTTTGCTTTGAAATTGATTTTAAGGTCTGATTATTGAGGGAGTTTCTTTTGAGATCTTTTTTTTGTAAAGGAATATCTTAAAACTTTCACTGTCAGAGGCCTAAACTCTGGAAGGAACTGCCTGAGGAAATTAGATTTCGCAGAGTCAGTGACCTCTTTTAAATGCCTTCTTAAAGCATTTTTGGTTCTATCAAAGCTTTACTTTCCCTTATTTTGTTGGCCAGAGTACTCGATTCTAGTTTATTTTCATGGATTTTATGAATTTGTATGGATTGTTTTGCTCATGATGTTTGGCTCTTACTGCCTGCTCTAATTACCTAACTCGAGGATAAGAAAGGAAAGGGAAGGAAAGGAAATGGAATTAGTAGCCTACTGTACATGTATCGCTGAGCAGACATGCTGTCCTGGGCATTCAATAGAAACAGCAGCTCACATCTTCTCCACATCCAGGCGTGGCATTCTACATTTGGTAATGGAATTTTACAACCCCAACTCAAAAGAAAGCAAGTAGTACTAGTAGAAAGTAGAAAAACAAACAACTTTTTGACACATATTGAAGCACATTGTTATGCATTACTACCCAATTTACCCACATAGAGTTATAAAGTACTTTCTTCCATTTCCTCTCACAGTGAATGTGGATGGTTGTTTGTCTCTATGTGACTTTGTGATCAACTGGCGACCTGTCCAGAGTGTACCCCGCCCCTTCGCCCTATGTCAGCTGGGATTAACACAAGCGCCCCCTGCGACCCTCAGGTGGAAACTAGAAAGCGGTAGAATTTGTGAGTGAGTGGGATTTATAAAGTACTCTGATTTCGGATTTCTCCGAAAAAGTTGTCATAGGCCATATGGAGACTGTAATTACATTAGATTAGATTAGATTAGATTAGACTTTATAGATCCCACACTGGGGAAATTCACTTGTTTACTGCAGTTAAAGGGTCAGTGGTCGACGAATAACAAATATAAGTCATTATAGAATAGGAGGTAAAATAAACAATAGAACTTGACAAATATAAAGTGTAAAAATTCAAATGCAAAACAGAAATAGAATAAGCAATATTGACTGCCTTTCCTGTCTTCTAACTTCACCTTTAACAAAAAATGTTATCTGAGAAGATAAGAGCGAACTTTAGCAGAAAAGAGGAGAACAACCAAAGAGGGAAAGTAGTGGAGGAAGAGGCTTGAAGGTGTAGAATCCGAAGATCAGGGCAAAGTGCACGATTTAAAGACGATACAGATGAATGCAAGGCAGACGTGGAGAAGAGAAAGAGAAGGCAGGCAACAAGACGGATGTACACAGAATGAGCGAATTAGATGGATGAATAAAGCAGGGTCAAGGGGGGGGAGAGAACAGGCAGAGAAATGAGAGAGAGCATGAGTGAAGAGAGGAGGATGAAGAGAAGGACACGAGGAAGGAGGTGATAATGGGATGGATGGTATGATGGGATAATCAGAGAGTGACGGTTTCAGAGGAAGAGAAGGAGGCAAAATAGAAGATGAATGCAGACTGCAGTAGTCAACGGTGAATTCAGCAACACATCGCCTCCTTAATACATCTGTAGCCATGACATGGTGTCATTTAGCTCTGACTACACATTGTATTCATTCCTCAATCAATGAAAGAATGAAAGAAGGAATGGCGATGACGATGTAGCGTTGTAAACGCAGGAATCCCAAGAATTGCACACTTTTATAGAAGTAGTGTGTTTTGTGAAATTCCAGTTATTGTTCTTTTAATCAGTCACTCAGTACTTATTTATGGAGCGTGTCGCACTCACACAAAACGCACAAAGTGCTTCACATGTGCACATTTCTCTCATACAAAGACACACAATCACTCTCGCTGGATGGCATCGATCACTAAGTGAAGGAAAGAAAAGGAAAGGAAACAATTGTAAACATCTGTAAACAGCAGAGTGTAGAAATAGATTGAGAATAGATTATATAAAAGTCATAAGAGATGGATGGAAAAGAATAAAACAAAAAAAATACAATATAGTATCAGTAACACCTATTATCTTTTAAAATGTCCATCTGGCCTTTTTTTTTGGCTTAAAATGGACAGAAAAATGTCCTATAACCTGTAAGTGCTTTTGCCCATTTTACCTTTCAATATCTGGCAGTTATTTACGATTTTATGCATGTTAAAATAGTGTATTAACAATTTAAAATGAAGAAATGTTGTACAATAGCAACAATTTTTCTCATGTTAGATTGTAGCTTCCTGCAACAGCACAAGTGGAATTACCGTGATGACCCCATGTTGGCTTTAATGTGCAACTTCTCAGCTTTCAGAAACAGTTGGAATTATTCCGACAGCACAAACTGTCGTGTAAGAACTGCAATGCAAAGGGCTATAAAAGGGCTATCAATAAACCAATTATGAATTTATTCTTAAGTGGTGTAGCTTTGTTTCCCCACAGAAGAAATATTTGATCCATTTTAAGCTGCAAAAAATGCATTGGTGTTACTGATAAAATTAACCATGGCTCCGTTAAGTTCAAGTAAGTCATGACATGTGACAGGGAGGCAGCTAAATGGAACCCAGCCATCATTCATTTGTGTCTTTACATCAGTGCCGCAAACTCTCATAATATCGGTTAAGAAAAAACAGAACAAAATATTATTTGTTATTTTATTTGAACTTGCAATTTGCATCTCTTATGGAGGTCAATGATTGTCCGCCCCGTTGAAGCCGCTGAAAGTGGTGATAGTCGGGTCCAGATAGACGACTGGCTGAATGTGTGAACAGGTGTCCGGTGTTGCTGAGTGTGTGTGCATGTGTGAAGGGAAGGGATGGTGTTGAGGGAGTGGTGCAGATAATAGGTGACTCTGTTTGGGAGGTGTGAGACGTGGGGGCGGAGAGGGAAAGCGAGAGAGGACAGATGGATGGACTGGAGCAGCGGTATGAGAGTAGATAATGGCTAGACATAATATCCGGGCAAAGAGGAGGGAAGATGAGGGGACAGGTAAAGTGAGGTAAAGCATACCAGGATGGATGGAAGGATGGAGGCAGAGGAATTGAATGCAGATAATGGGGTTGATTCTAATGTCTGCAAGGAAAACAGACAGTGACGGCGAGGTATGGGCTGTTATGTGCGCAGGAGTGGAGCAACGAGTGTAGATAATGGGCTCCATCTAATGTCTGGAGAGAGGAGAGGTTACAGAGATGAGACGGAGTGATAGAGAGATAAATTGACAGGAGTTGTGGGACAACACTATCTTCACACCTGTGCGCCGTGCAGCGTGAACACACAGTGATAACAAATGTGTATTTGTTAACTGATTATGTCTCCTGGTCATTGTGTTTTTGCAGTGACCTATTAGATGTAAATTGGACCATCAGTGTGACATTGTTTACTGTGATGCCGGGGGCTGAACTCTCTGTCGGTGTCACAGAGGCGGATTCCTGCACATGTCCTGTTTGTGACAAATAAAGCGGTCCGTGTGTGCGTGCGTGTGTGCGTGTGTGCGGAATGCACATCGTGCAACGTAATGGCCTTCATCCAATGTCTGAGCAAGGGTAGAGCAGAAAGGAGGAGGAGGAGGAGGAGGGAGGACGGAGACAGGGAGAGATGGATGTATTGATGGAGGGGACTGGGGGGGATTGAGTTTAAAATATGGTTATGTAATGTCTGAAGACAGAGTAGATAGAGGTATGGAAGAGCTGGGCATAAATGATGATAGGTCTAATATTTGGCAGAGTTTGGAGAGGAGAGGACACAGGCGAGAAAGATGGGGAGAATGGATAGATTTTGGGACACTATACATAGATGGACATTGTCCGGAGTGTGAGGAGAGGGAGAAAAGGAGATGGATTGATGGGCAGTGCAGGGATGAGTATAGATAAGGACCAGAGGGTAGACATCCATCTGACTGACCGAATTATAGCCCAGTTCACTTTTTACAGACTAATTATAGGAACACAGGAGTCTCTCTCTCTCTCTCTGTCTTCCCTCCTCTGCGTCTTTGTCTTTCACTTTGTCTTGGTACCACAGGTGATTTTGAGGGCAGGATGCCCATGCTGATAACACGCATCTGTGCTCATCTCATAGCTCAGCTCACCTGCCCTATTTTCTCCTTGTTAGTGCGGATCCTCACATGCCCTGTCTCCTCTAACAGATGGCTTTCTAAGGAAAATACAGTGCGTTACCTGCCCACCACCGTGTGCATTTACCTTATTTCTCCCCTCTGTACTTCTGTGTCAGCTGTCTGTTTCACGCCGACTCTAAAGAGGATGAGCAGCTAATTTACAGTGTGCTATACTCACACTCATACAGTATGCTATACTCATTGTTCGTGTTTACACCTCAGGTTTAAGTTTATAATTTAGACGGTAAATAGGTGTTGAAATGTGAAATGATTACCTTGGTGCATGCTCCTAAAAGAAAATCAAAGTTGGTTGACTTATTAATGATGAGTGATGAGTGAAAAATATGTATTGAAAGTGACTAAACTGTCAACTGTGTCTCCTGTTAGCTCTTGTGTCGAATAAAAATAAGTAGTGAAATCAGGGTAATGCCAGCATAAAGTGTGTTTATAGGATGTAGAGCCACAAGAGCAGCTTCATTGAGCCTTGGCAGAGACTTTGCCAGTATCTAGCTTTTATTGGGGGCATGGATGCAGCACAACCCTTTTACAAGAAACTCCATTGTTCAGTGTTTTGATGGTGGAAAAATGATTTCTTCAACAGCACTGAATGTACTGTTGTGTTTAGGTCTGAGTTTATAATTAGTGTCTGGGGAGGCTCCATGGTTCACTCTAAACCATTTTAGGGCAGTTCAAACTCATCTTTGTTGCCTGTGTACTCGGCACATCTTCTTCACTTTGACAACATTTAACATGCTGTCAAAGGTCGTTACCGTTACACAACAATGCCAGGAAAACACCTAATGAGAGAGTTGCTGCGGGAAACACTTGGCAACCCACTGTGACATCATAAATTGGTTTGTAAAGTCCCGTTTGGAAGCTTTGAGATTTGCAGTTTGGTCAGTGCTGTCTTTTCTTTTCTTTTTTTTTTGCAGAGGAGACCATACAGTGACATCTGCTAAAGATCATATAATCACCACACCCTAAACGAACCCTGCTTTATTCACAATAAAAACAACACAGAATGCTGTTAAGATGATCTGAACCTAGCCATTAAGGCCATAGATGACCCAAACTGACATAAATCACTTGATAATTAAGGGTAATTTATTATCCCTACCAGGAAACTGTGCATCTCTTTTTACAGTCTATTTTTGAGCAGCATTTGTGATGAAACATTGTTTCCACTTGATTTTTCTTTGCACCATCGACCACGACTGTACCTGCTCAACTGTTCTGCATCAATTGCCTTGCTGCATTTCAATTTTGACTCCAACTTAAACATTTCTCTCTGAGAATTACACACTTAAAGTGCGTTCTAAGGTTTTGGATTGTAATATCCAGATATCTTATTCAGATTTTAGTCAAATAATAGAGATAGCCAGTACTGGTGAGATTTATTTATGCATCCCTCATATTTACTTAGGTTAAATTTCTTCTGTGAAGTTGTATTAAACATTTCATATAGATATGTATATACTGTATATCTATATATCTGTATATACTGTATATATATGTGACCTGCACTTAAACCGTATATAAACACCCCGATTCCTGTGATTTATATTAGTTGATGATGCCTGAAGAAACCAAAGAGCTCATTTGTGGAGTTCTCCCTGTGCCTGAGTGAGTTTTTGCCAGATACTTTGGCTTGCAGGTTCATTAGCCCCGGCCCTGTGATAGACTGGCAAACTGTCCAGGATTTGCCCTGTTTCTTGTACAATGTCAGCTGGAATTGGCTGCAGCCCTCCATTGACCCTCAAAGGAGGAGTGGTGTAGCTGTAGACTATTATGACATCAAATGCTTTGGACATTAAAAAAAGGAAGAAAGAGTAATAAAAGTGAGAAAATGAGAGAGAAGAAGTGAAAAAATGTGAACACTCTGAACCATTTATCACATCTTTTACCAAGTGCACATAATTTGTAACCCTATTAAAAAAAAAATTGTCTTCCTAGAGTCTGCCTCTAAAGCTGCCTTCTGGCAGAACACAATACTGCCACCAGTACTAAAACACAGTCACATGTTCTGCCAGGATGCTCACCCTGGGCTATATTGTTAAGTTGATCCTCCACCATAGCAGGGGGTTAATCTTGAAGTCTGCATGAGGAACTAACAAGAATCTGTTGAATCCAGCATCAAAAACCTGCTGATTTCTAAGACCAAACGTAGCAACGGCGTAGGACTTCTAAAATAGCTGCACTGTGTCTTCCCCCTGTACTTTGGCTGCAGCATGTTGTTTACCTTTCTCCTGAGCAGTAGATCTGAATGTGACAGTTTCTTATGATGTGACAGTGATCCGGCATCTGCGCCACAGCCCAGGATTTCATGGCCTCAGCCTTGGCATCTTTGATGTTTCAGTTCTTGAAATGAAAATCAAGCAGACATGCCATGTTCTGGAGGTTGCAAATGGCAGCGTGGCCACACAGTCTTATCTAGACGGATGGGTGGCTGATGGCAGTACAGCTGGGTATCAAATTTAATAAAACCTAATATCAAAGAAGTGGTGTTGTTTGATGTACTGTACATTTTGGGACCTAAGGATTTAATCCCATCAGTGTCAGTGAGCCAATAAGCATGCAGTGTGCTGTTTGGCCATGATCTACCAGTGTCCATGACTGTCTGCTTCAAAGTTTGCCGGAAGTTACGACCGGAGAGACAGAGCTCATGCCACAACGAGAATAGAAAGTTGTGTTATTTTGGTTATTAAGGCTGGCATTTGTTTAATGAATGAAGGTATTTTGAGAAGAATCTATAGTGCGTGGAATAAATACATTTTGAGAGCAGAAAGTTGCTGAGATGAGCAAGCCAGCGAAAACAAAAAAACAAAGAAATCACTTTGTAGTTTTATATGAAAACATATTTAATAAATAAAAAATATTGCTCAGGCGTCTGTATCACAGTCCAGCTATCGATGTTGATACTGTATCGAATATGTTATATCAATACCCAGCCCTAGATGACAGTGACCATAACAGTTTTTGACAAACAACGTTGTGGACAGACATTGTTGTAAATATGTGAAAATATATTGAGGTAATAACACGTTAAAGTTTCGTGTGCATGGGTTTTCTCAGGGTTCTCCGGCTTCCTCACACAGTCCAAAAACATGCAATATGGGCATTAGGTAAATTGGACACTCTAAATTGACCATAGGGTTGAGAGTGAATGGTGTTTTTTCTCTATATGTGGCCATGTGATGGACTGGCAACCTACCTTGGGTGTACCACGCCTATTGACCTATGTCAGCAACCTTCATGTGGAGGATAAAGCAGTATAAAATGGATGGATGAACCGCACAGGAAGTGGTAACTGATCTAGGCGTAAAAAAAATAAATAAATATATATATATGTTTATGATGTTGAGATAGTTGCGGATCCACAGAATAATCTGGAGCTGTTTGAAAGAAAATGTTTGGCCTTGGCAGAGCTATCTGCTCCACTGACTGCCATTTACAGTGTATATTGCTGTATATGCTCCAGTTATTTTACCCATTAGGTAGGATTCCTGAAGATCAGCTCAGGTAAGGTCAGAGGAGGTGGATGAAAAACTGCTACGTGGAAGCCAGTGGTTCATTTCTGCTCGGCAGCTGCTGGATGAGGGTTTAGGCTTTTGCTCTCACCTCCAAAGTTTTCTGTCAGTAAGTGGTCTGTCGTGCTTTTGGGGGGGGGCACAAGCCAGCCCACTCACAATAAGGTAATTTTCATGGATGAGGTCTCCTCTTTCAGGAATGAATTAGAAAATAGCCTGAAGCTGTCTCATAAATCTTTGTGACATTAATTAATGGCCTGTTATGATTCGGACCATAGATCTTCTAGATCCATTAGCCCACATCTACATTTGACCATATTTTATTTAGAAAACAGATAATTGAGACAGTGACTTTCGGCATTAATTTGTCTTTGACTTAAGAGACAGTTCATAATTTAAAAACACCTCAGAAAAAAAAAAAAAAATCTCATGACAGGAAAAAAATGTTTTTCTGCAGCAGAAGTAAATAGACTAACATTGACCTTTAGGATGTCCCACTCTTGTCGTCACTGACGAGCATAATGCATGGCCACTGTCAAGAAGAGAAAATATAGATAGTGTTTTCCAAGTAAATTGGGGAAATGCTTGTTTGTTTTTTTGTTGTTGTTGAAGTAGCAGTAGAGTCACTATGCCAACTGGAAACTTGCAGCTAAATTGGCTGAGTTATGAGGACAAGGGAATTTGGCTGGCGTTACCGCTCTGAGACCAAAGTCCATTTTTGCCAGAGTCACTGTCACATAGATGTGTTTTGTGGTGGTATGCACAATAACTGTGCACTGTTTGTTTGAGAGTGTCTCAAAGCATCAGCACAGATTCCAGATCACAGGGAGCAGTTGTTGATGTAACCGTGTATGACACTGCCATAGGTGAAGATTTGTTTCAGACAATCATCATCATCATCATCATCATTATCATCATCATCTGAGATCAGACGCCTTACCAAAGCAAAGCAGATCCAGCCAAATGTGATTAATAATTTAACATGTCCTTTAATAGATGTGATAGAAATTGAAAAAGACCGAGGAAAAAAGGAAATACCACTTCTGCTCTACAACATATTTTTAGTATTACCTTCACAAAACTGTCCAAACCTGCTGATGCACAGAACAAAATATGTCACATCCTTTTTATTTTTGCTTCAGTGCAAAGAATAAAACCCACCACTTTTTTTTACTTTTTATTTTCACATCAATTTTAGGAAAACAGACAATTTTGTTAGTCTAACAAAACCTTACTAAACAGTTCCTCCATAAATGCTGCACGAACATGCTGTGTTGGCTGCTGGTTTCCGTTTAATTAAAGTACTAAGTGAAAGTACATTATGAGCTTTGCTCGCCATGAGGAGACGATGTTCACCATACACTGCTTGAACGCAGAAACAACTTTTGGATGACTGGAGATATAAAATCTAGGAAAATCTGTTTAAACAGATCTGCTCCTTTTCATTTCCCCCTTTGAAAAATATAAGAACATAAGCCTCTGACATACTTCAATCAGCAGGCTGTTTGCTAAGTATCGCAGTCCTACAGTGCTCATGAAACCACGGCGCAATATGTTAAGATCCACTGTGGCTGATATTTTCAACCTACATATGACCTCAAACTAGAAAGTCATTTTGCAACAACACACTCTGCAAACCTGCACATTATCCATGCATTCATAGCTTTATCTTCCACATGAGGGTCACCATGCTGCTGGTGCCAATCCCTGCTGACATAGGGCGAGAGCCAGGGCACACTATGGATGGGTTGCCAGCTAGCCACGTGTGCCACTTAAATTGTTCTTTTTCTGTCCACTTGATGGATAACGATATCTGACTAGTAATACAAGGTGATTTTTAACGAATGTATTACAGTGATTCACACGGCGCAAAATAACAAGAGCAGTATCCTACGTTAACATGCATCCATATATCTTGTGTATGTATGTAGGAGTGTTATTTGGGATTCTTGGACCAGTCAGTTATCGGAAGAATTGAAGAACTTGTCATTTTTGCACACATACCAAATAGTGATAGTGAATTTGTCTTCTGCATTTAACCCTATCCTTATTGCACACCAGTAGTGAACACACAAGCCGGGTGCAGGAGCAGTGGGCAGCACTTATCTGCGCCCAGTGGAGCAACGGGGGATTGGGTGCCTTGCTCATGGGCATCCCTGCCCTTGTCCAGTCCCGGGATTGAACCAGCAACCTTCCAGCCCATCTAGGTACTGGGGACCCCACGATCAATTCAGTTTATATTCCCTCTTCAAAATGATGTTGTTTGTTGAATCACAATTTTTTGCAGTTCTCGGTTTGGGCAAACCAAAAAAGGGGATATTTTCTAGACAATTCTAAAGAACTACCTTAAAGTACTTATGGTGCAAACGTGCCAAATGAATGTTTGTATCTGTGTCGGAGAGCAAAATGCAAAAACTTGTAGTAAAACTAAGAACATTTAATCTCTGTACTGTTATATTAGAGTCTGCATTGGCTGTGCAGCACAGCTTAGCAGCCTTTACAGTTAAGGCCATGTATCTCAGGTTAGCCATCCCCTCTTATTATTGTAGCCCACAGCAATGGAAACACACACACACATCCTGCAACCTTGTACCTACCTATCTAAAGGTGCGCACACACACACACACACACACACACACAGCTGAATTATCATTGCTTTGCCCTCAAGAGCGCTATCATTCAAAATGTAATTCAGTCACCATTTGATATACTACTGTGTGTGTATGTGTGTGTTTGTGCACGTCTCTGTGTGTGTATGTATTTGTTTGTGTGTGTACTGTAAGTTTCAGCATGTGTGTGTGTGTGTGTGTGTCTGTGTGCTTTGGGTTATGTGTATATGCGCTTGTGTGAGTGGGTGTGTAATATGATGGCAGGCCAAAGGGGGCAGAGAGAAATAGCGGGAGTTGAAACTCAAAGGTATTCTTTAGCTTTTATTATCACATGATTTCGCCAAGGGCAGAGAGAGACGGGGAGAAATCGAGGAAGAGAGAGAGTTAAAGAGAGAGGAAGAAGGAAAGGCAAAGATAAATGGAACGAGGAGACAGACTTAACCAGTGAGCAACATAGGAAGAAGCGGGAGACAGAGACAGCAATCTCCTCTTCCTTTGGGCTTGAGAAACAGTGCTCTTTGACTAACCCCATCTCACAGCTTTATATGCCTGTGTTGTTTCTGTCTATAATAAAAGTAACTACCTTAGCTGAACCCACCTTCTGTGAATCAATAATTTTTTTTGTTATTGTATTGAACCAGCAATGTAGAAATGTGTCTACTTCATGGCACAAGACGAATATAGCTGCTTTACAACTAAAACAGAGAGAGGGCACCATTGTCCCGGCAGAGAGGCGGCTAGAGATTTTTCGGCCTTTCTTGCAATGACAGATGGTGGAGCAACAGAAATGCTGATGGTTGCCTGCATCAAAGCTCTGCTCTGATGCCCGAACACAGGCTGAGTGATAGAGGACCAGAGTCAATATTGCAGCATGATGATGACCACGTCATCCAGCAAAATGTCAAGGCCTGCAGCAGATTTTCTGATCCAAACTGGATCTGGATGAATTACTCTTTTTTTTGTTGGACCTTCATGTTGTTTGTCATGTTGTAATAAGCCTGATGAAACTGGAGTGAAACTTTGTCATTACTGGGTCCTATCATTTCTGACATTTTGCCTAATCACACCATCTTGTACCCTTTTCTTAGCAGCTTGTTTACAAGTTTGTGTCTGGAAAGTCATCATGTGAAATCGACTGGCATTACACTATGCCAAGAGTACGCTTTAAAATGAAGATCAATTGCCTCTGCGTTTGTTTCTCCTGGTTCTCCGGTTTCCCCCACAGCCCAAAAACATGCACATTTGGGGTTTAGGTAAATTGACCATACATGTGAGAGTGAATGGTTGTTTGTTTCTATGTGGCCCTTTGATGGACTAGCGACCCTTCCAGGATGTACCCCACCTTTCGCCCTATGTCAGCTATGTCCTGCCCTTGCGTTTGAGTTGCCCCTGCATTTTTAGGCGCTTGAAGCAGTAAATGAAGACAGAAAACAGAGTTTCCCGTTTGTTGTATTGGATGATCCTCTTTGAAACTAATAAGAGGAACACAGAGACACATGGTCATGAGGGTCTAAGAGGCTTTGTGCCTATCAACTTATCCCACAGAGTGAGTGTAATGCTGAGGAGCAGTTTTAGGTAAATGATTCAGAACTCGAAGATCATCTGTTGTACTAATTGTACAGGATGTCATGTTGGAATGTAAATAGTCTCAGACCTGTGATGCTACAGTATACGCACATGTGATGCTGTGCGTAGCACAAACGTATATATCGCCTCATAGTGTATTATTTGTCAGACAGAAACAGGAGAGTGCACATCTTTTAAAAGCACTTTGAAAACCAGGATGCATCAGCAGGCCTTTTTTTTGCTGCTCAGCCTTCCCCTTTCCCTTACTTAGCCTGAATTGCTTTGTCCTCTTTCTTGAAGCCGTAAATGCAGCTTTGCCCTAAAATAAAACTGTTCATTTGTAAGTTTTGATTAGGAAAATTTACTGGGTTTGTACTGTATTTTGGGAAATGGTACCTTGTATTACAACAGAATTTGGGTTTAAGCGAGGGTAGGCAAGATATTTTTGTTTTAGGCGTTGCTGAGTAATATTTTGAAAAACAACTTTTTAGCTTCATATATATCAAGGAGTATGTGAGAGAATTGTGCTTCTGCGTCTTCTATGCTCAGTTTACAGCTTTGGGGGAAATCACAGGGCAGTTCAGAGAGTGAGAGAGAGCGAGAGAGAGAGAGAGAGATGGCTGTTCTGCATGGAAACACCCCTGTGTTGTAAAGGTTTGCTTAACCACCACTGACAAACTCTAGTCTAGAAAGCAACCTAAAAAAGGGAAAAAACATCAGAACACACCTATAGATGAGAATCAACTACTTTTCTAGTGTTCATGCAACTTGCTGCAACTTTAAAAGAATCAGCTCAACAAGTACAACAAAGACTCTTGCTCCTAAAGATATACATGTTTCATCCATACATCTTCTATCTCTTTAACCCCGGTCTTCTTGTTGCAAAGGCAAGAGCGCTAACCACTACGCCCAGAGTGACACATGTTACATTGTTGTCAAATTAACAATATGATAAATATAGGATAATAACATAAAGTGTGTGATCTTAGCAGAGTAATAGTGACATGATCCAGGTGTTTGGAAAGCATGAATGAAGCAGTTAATGCCAGTCAGCAAATGCTGGCATGCATTTTGAATGAGTCTCCCCACTGTTTTACTTTCGTCTGCCTTCCAGGGAAGCTAGCAGAGCAAGCTAGTGATAAGAATGGAGGGCAGCCACACACGTCCATCTCATAATGAGTATATCACATGATTAGAAGATTGATGATGGCTTTGCCGCCTGTTAACAGGGGCTGAGAGCTGAACGTCTGCTGATTGTAACAGCAACCAAAATGCAAAAAAAAATAAAAAATACAACCTAGATGTCATAAAGTAGCTCACACTCGATCTTAAAACAGATAATGGGCAATAGAAATAGACGGTGTTACATGCTGGTGTGATTTTTCTCAATTAGGCTCTGCTGTCGTTGTGGAACTGTGGTGAATAACTAAGTTATCTACACTGCTCATTAAGACTTCCCCAGGCGTTTTGTGCCATCAACATCAAACACAGACTGTCTGTCTCTTTTATTCTTTTCCTCATCTTCTGGATATGGAAGAGGGCGTGTCTTCTGTCTCAGTGTTTAGCAGATTAGTAATTAACCAGTGGTCTCTTATCTCCTCATGTTGACAGACTTGTCAAAAAAGCTATAAATCACAAAGACAGTGAGGGGGAGCTGGATAGAGACGCAGACTGGTATGATACGTACATGGGCTTATTAAGACTTTAAGTGTGTATGTGAGTGTATGTCGGTCTCATATCATTCTGTGTTGACAGAGACATAAAAAAGGTGTTTGAACACATGAGTCATACTGTTAAGTAATGGTAGAAGAGACAGTGAGCTTAAAAGCTCTAGTTGCAAAGACAGGACAGCAATACACTCATGGACCATATATAAAGAGTGGACATTATCTTCTGGTTTGTCAGATGAGGATAACCAAGAAGTAAGCATATATTGAATAACCACCAGGGGGGGACTCTGCCAGTTTGGAAAAACAAATTCTAATTTGAAATGGAGTCTCTTCATCTGTACAGTTCTAGCATGATTCGTGTTGGCTCGAGTACCTGATAACTGGTGCTTTTTCTGGTACGTGTTCTGGCGAGGTTCCAAGCGACAGACTGCTGATCAGAGAGTGTCGTCAATGGAAGAGTCATGAGTATAGACGTCTGACACAAGAATCAAACCGCACAATGCCGAACTGTAGGTCAGTTAAAAATACTTTCAAATCCCAAATAAAACATGCGTTAATCTCCAACATTTAGCAAGGGAATGTCTGTTGTGTTAAATCTCAATATTTAACACAGGAGTCTGGTGTTAAAGCAACAGCACTGCTGAAAGCCAGCAGTCATGAGCCAAATCACATCCCCTTTTGCAGTATTTGAGTTCAGTGACTGTGTCAGACGGAGTCTACACTTCGGTCATGCGGGAATTACTGAATTAATCTTTCTTCTTAACTGATTCTAATGATTCAGTGCACCGAAAACAACTGCTTTGCTCCTCACTAGTTTGTCTGTTAGGGCTGTGATGTCCCTGCCCACGTTGAGGAGGCACTATAGCGATGGAAAACGACGTGCATGATACCAAATAGTGGAAAAGCTGCTCACTTGATTTCTAACATCAGTTAACATTTTCCTTGGGAGTGAATAGATTCAGTCACTAGTTTCAGTTTTGTAAATTACATTCTGACTTGGAGAGAAAAAAAAGCTGGTGTAGTAGGAGCCTGGTTGCAGAGGATGTCTGTGACCTTGTCGTTGTAAAACATGGGTGACATCACAATTGCTTGTCTCTTGGAGACACTTTGAAGAAATTGCAGCTGACTTTCCCGTCAGCCCTCTTGTTGAAGCTCCGCCCCCGACACACTGAAAGTTGTCATTCATAGTTAAACTGTGAATTTTCTGCCGTTTCCCATGGCTCACTCACTTACTTCTGGCTGTTATGGTAAATTGTATTTATTGTATTTATATAGCTCTTTTCTAGTCTTTATGACCTCTCAAAGCTGCTTTATACTACAGTTTTGCCATTCACCCATTCATACCCATTCACTCACACTTTCGTACAGCACAACTATGTGCAGCACATTTTTCTAGCACTCGTCTTTCATACCTATTCCCACACAGAAGCAATGTGGGGTTAAGTGTCTTGCCCCAATGGCACCTTGGCACGTCGACTAGCGGAGCCGGGAATGGAATCCTCAACCTTCGACCACTTCACCAGTGCACACCCCTGTAGCTTGTTGTAAAGTCCCTGGTTATGTGCAAGGGAATCATGTAGTCCAAATAAAGCTTTTGGCAGGTTTATATAACACCTGCTTTTTCTTTTTAACCACACAACTTTATTTACTAAGATGTTACGCATGTGAAGAGGATTTCAGTTCAACCGTGTTTGGGAAACTACCCCTTGCTTTCAGAGATTGAACTGATACATGTAGTGATGTGTGTGTACATCATTGTTATGTGTTGTCCTAACTCATTTAGCACTGCTCCTGTCGCCTCACTTTTTCTCCAAATGTCATTGGCCTTTCATTGCTTTCGTGTCACTGCAACATTGGTTTGATGTATGTGAACCTCACTTAACCAGAGAGAGGGACTCCACGCAGGATGCTGACGTGTCCATGGGCAAGACACAAAACCCCAAATTGCCCCTCATAGCTCTGTGCATGTGTGAGTGTATGTGTGTGTGTGTGAGAGAGAGTGTGTGTCATGTCGTGTAAAACATTTTTAGTGGTGTCTGAGCCGAGAAAAGCACTTTTGAAGTGCAGTCCATTTGCAAAGAGAAAGAAAACATCAAAGAGTGGACAAAGCAAAGACAGCGGCCGGAATTGAGTGTCAACACAAAAAGATTAGCGTATGATCCCAATGAGGAAGAGGGAAAGAGAGAACGCGAGGAAAGATGAAAAAGAGATGGGAGAAACTGAATGGGATTTCAGATGAGTGAGCCATTAGTCACTGCCTTCTTGCTTCCTGCTGTGAGTGTGTTTCCATGGTGATAATTACCATATCACATATTAACCCCGCCTCCACAGCCTCTAGCGCCCCGTTAACCAGTTAACTTCTGAGTCATTGAGAAGTAAGACAACAAGAACTGACGGTCGGTTTCATGACGGTAACTTTTGGGCCCAGCAGAGAAGTTTTAGGGTTAAAGATGGAACATCGAGTCACTTGTTACTTCATGCCTGCAAAGGAGGTTATGTACTAGATATGATTTATGTGGAATTGTTTGCCTTGTCATTACCATATGGGCAGTGACAGAATTACTTGGGGGGGAAAAGGTTTATTTTATTTAAGATTAGATTTTTAGATTAAGATTATTGATCCCACACCAGGGAAATTCACTTTTTGCAACATAAAGTGGAAAAAAGACTCAAACTAGTAATTATCTTATTTGTAAAGGTTTTTAAAGGTAGGAAAGTTGAATAATTCCATAACTACATACATCAGAGAGAGAATGACAGTTTCTGCACCCAGACTCCTGGGGAAATCTGTGACTGGAGATGAACCAATCACAGCTCAGTTCAGTGAGAGTTTCCCCTCTGCTTAAATGGGATTATTCAAGCAATGGCAACAACTGCGTGATCCAAAGAAGCCTATAGAAGGGAACACAGTCTAAAAAAAGAGTCAGACAGTAAACTATAAAATGTGTGCCAACGTTTCCGAGATGGAGGGATTTCCTCTGGTTATCAGACGTGGAAGAAGCCTCTGCATTTGACCGTGGTCATGTAGTGGGAGGAGTTCAGGACATAAAATGAATCTCAGCAATGCACTTTTTTCTAGTGATTCTACAGTGTGTTACACTGCTAGATTAGATGCTTTGGGAACTGAACTCCACTGTCACTGTTGCTTTACTAATGGAATATTCACAAACCTTGCTGAATCCTTGCTGTTTGGGTAAGGAGCGGTGCTAGTTTTGTCTCCAGCTCCAACCAGTCCCAGACAGTGCCCTTGAACAAGGCACTGAATCACAAACTAGTGTGGTTGCACCGCATTCACTCCCAGCCTTCTACTTTATCCCTTCTGGAGTAAAGTTTTTGAACGGACGATGCACTCTGCAATGAAATGTGGCTGCTCACAGCACAGCTCTAAAGTGACCTTGAACAAGGCACCGAATCCCAAATTTACCAAAACACTGCCATCCTATGCGGTTTTAAGAATCACTTGTGTTTTATATGTACATTATATGTATGCATGTTATGCAGAATCAGGCAGTCAAGGTACCTTGTGTAGTATATATAACCCATCATTTGCACACTACTTCCTTGCCCGAAATGAGAGAGTCTGGATTTGAAGTTTACTTGAAACACTCTAAAAGCCAAACAGATTAACGGTTTCCAAGCATTTATGGTGGCCCTGTTTGTATAAACTTTTGTCTGTAATCAGAACAATGTGTAGTTAAAGCTGCAGTAATCAATACTTGTATGCAAAGAATGGGATTATTGATTTGAGAGTGGCTGGTCCCAATCAAGCCCCTACGAAGTTTTATGACCCACTTTTGAGTGCTTTTACTTTGAAACTGGAACAAGATGTGTTGTGTTTGTGACACAAGAAACAGAAACTGTAGTGTATTTTTTGCTGTGAAACACGTGTGGCTCATGATATATAAACCTAGTTAAAATATAGTCCTTAGCAACAGTAATACTACATCTCGCTGTATATGCTACGGTGAAATAGAAAGCACAGTATCTGTCTGTCCACTGCCCCATCCATCCATCCGTCCATCCATCACCTGTCTATCTGTCTCTATGTCCCCCATTCATAACTTATAGTCCAGTCCAAACTAGTTCAGTTACAGTCACAAAGTTTAGACACTGTGCTGTAGCTTTATCCTACAGCTAGAAACTTAAGCACACTTGCACACTTTGATGACAGGACACAAAGATCAGAGAGCAGGATTTCAACTGTAGGTCAGTTACCATAGCAACAGTGCTGAACGCACCGGAGACCTGTCACCATAGGAACCAATAGTCAGAGAGGGAGAAAAATGGAGGGACAGAAGGAGAGAGAGACAGAGACAGAGAGAGATGTAAACAGAAGACAGAAATAGAGAGATACTATGATTAGATGGAAGCAGAACATGCGAGTGAGAGGGATAAGAGTGACATGGTATAATGTAGGCAGAGTGAGGAGGAGGAGGAGGAGGAGGAGGAGGAAGAAGAAGAGGAGGGAGAGGCATAACTGTATCCACTGTATCCCTATATGAATAGCAACATACTGTGACCACATGCTATAGACACTTGTATTGTCACAATACAAGATTATGGATTTGATATATGGATGCTCATGCATGATCATGTTCTCATTATAATCACTTTTTAATCCAATTTGACTAAATGGAAAACTTGAGCTCATTTTAGTGTGGGCCCCTGTCGAGGAGGTACAAGTGTACTTTAGTGCACTTATGTAGCGCGCAGGTTAACAAACCAAAAGTTTGAGCTTCATCGTCTATGACCCAGAACCTGTTACCTGTGTGATTATGTCCTTTTTGTAGACTTCTAACAAATACTGTCAAAACATGGTCAGATAGTATTTGGCATGGGTTGTAGTGAAGACATGTGATGTCCTTTAATAGTTAATAGTTAATCATCAGCAAATAGAGATATTTGCCACATTGGTAATTTAGCTAAAAATACAAAGAGAAGTGACAGACAAAAGTCAGGATGAGTGTTTCTAGGAGACGCACACAAAAATGATGATCCGGACTTGGATATGCTTGTTCAATTCTTTGTGACCTTTGAAGTAATAACGTCTTTTCACTCGAGTTGAAAAATGAGATAAATGTAACTTTGGTTGATTTGCAATAACCACAGTATCCCTGAAAACAACTGCCATATCCCAGCTTGGATTATCATTGTCCTCTGGATGTCTTTCCTACTTGTGGTGTGTTTGTTTGCACATTTGTCTGTTTGGCTGTGCTGGAGATATGTTCAGTGTCCAAGTTGTCAAACTCACTAATATGTTTTCTGAATTTTGTTTAATTGCAGCGTTTTGAGTCTTTAGACCTCTCAGGGTCTGTAATAGAAGTAAACACATCAAGTATGAGTCAGTTCATTTGTCAGCTTCCAAAACAATAATGACTTTGATGGAATGTATCCCTCCTTTTGAAGAACTCAAGGGCAGCGCAATGGTATTATTATGACTCACACACAACAGCTAATCCTGCTGGGTCAGTGTTTTCAATGCACTGACTTTTATGACACAACACATAGGTTAGCTACAAGTGAAGCTTCAGTAGAGGTAATTTTTCTTGTCAGTATATGAAGGACCAACAGCAGGCTGCATACAGCCTTGCTGGTCACAGGGTAAGCTGCTTATTTTGCAATATCAATGGCTATTACTTATTCTAAAATGACTGGAACCGTCCTGGCATGAATGAAAATAACTTTCTAATGGATGAAAGTAAAGGCGGGAAATGTGCCTCAGCACCGCTTTCAGAAAGTTGCTTACTGGCAGCTGGTCATAGTCATTTACAGCCTTTTTAAAAATTCATAGTGTATTGTAGCTTGTTGCCTGGCGTTCATAATGTATAGTTGGATACTTATGCCTACTTAGCATTAAAGTGGGCACCCCAAATTTTACCAGCTGCATCCACTCGAAGGAACAACATTCAAATGTGATTTGCATTAATTTGCAAATTTTTTTTTTTTAATTTGTGTTTTTAAGTTTTAATTCATTTTATTGCAGTGCATCATTTATTTATTTACCAAGTACTGTACAACTGTGACATAAAGACTATGAAGACTATCTGAGTCCTACTGTGTGGTACTGTGGATGAGCTATATTTTATCTCAAGGTGTGATTCCCCAACAATGGCTGTTTTCAAATGATGGTATGAGGAAGGTGATTTAGAAAGTCAACTCCACACAGGAAGTAGGCGAGGGAGGTAGGGAATACTGATAGAGAAGAGAGCAAAGAGCCGACAACAAGAGGGAGTAAAAGAAAATCAGGCAGGAGAAAGAATGGAAAGGGCAAGTGGAGGTAAAGAGAGACAAAGAAAAGGCTTGTGTGTATGCATGTGTCATCGTCTAGTGCTGCCATAGTTTTTATTCCAATCACACACGCTGCCTAATGAGCTAATGGGCCTGACAACAAGACAGACACACAGAGTGAGGGACAGGGAGGGAGAGAGAGAGGCAGGCAGATAGATGGGAAGTCACTTGGCCAGTCAGCCAGCCATTCATCCATTCAGGCGGTCAGTCAGCTAGTCAACCTTTTAGCTCCTCTTTCCACAGTGAGGTTGTGTGACTGCTGCAGATAAGAGGTGCACAATTTTCCAGTGGCATTTTCTGAAGAACTGACTCAACCGTTTTTGTCTCGTCTTTTGGTCCTTCCCCTTTTGTTCTTTGTGTACACACAGGAACACGCATCACTTGTGAAAATGCCGGTGACTCTTATGAGCACACGCTGCATAAAAATGCATTGAGTCTCCTGGTTCTGAAGAGTGAAGCTAATGTGGAACATTCTGTATTCCCAGGTTGTGTGTAAGTCAAAGGGAAAATGTGTCTTCTCACCTGATTTATAATGCCTGTAAACATCTTCCTGGGGAGTTCATGGTCTCAATCACTATTGGTCTTCTTCAATACAGCATGGTGTCCTTTTTATAAATTATGGTCCCATTTGGAGTCACAAGCAGGGTGTGCTTTAGGGTGTGGCAGTGGTGTGATTGACAGTGTCCTGCTGGTCCCAACTAGTCATGATGTCACCCATTCAGTTTTTGCAAATGGTAATACATACACCGTGTTTTCATCATGGTACTGTACTGTACAGTTTGGTACGGTAAAGCCCTGGGCCAGGCTTGTGTTTCGACAGAGAACAGTACTTTTATTTGGTAGGCGGGGTGTGAGATGCGTAGCATGACGATGTACCGTTGGGATGATATCGAACACCAGCAACGGGGGACATCCAGTAGCTCGTTTGTTTCCTTCTTGGTTTGCGGCTGTTTGTCTCAACAAGATGTCAAGCTTTGTATGAGAATGGAATTTGGTACTAATGGAAACACAGAAAATACGTACTCTACCGAACTCTGTGGAAACACAGATGTCGCCACTGGAAACACTGGTATCCGCTTATTTGTGCCTGTTTCAAAAATGTTTATGATGTTCCAAAGCAACTGAGAAGTAAGCTCATATTCCCTTAGACTTCCATTCAAACAGAGCAGTCTCCCTTTGGTGGCTAGTCGTTATATTTTTACTTCCACACTGGTGTCCTCGGGAGAACTGGAGGACAATGTTTACTTTTCATATCCGGTCTATGGCTAGTCCTCTACTTCTTCCCTAGCTGCACATTTACAGTAGATGCATTGTATGAATGTGTGAGGGAATAGTTGCAAAACTGTAGTGTGTCACTAAAATAATTATCAGTAATAATACATATCAGTTAAATTGTTGCTTTAGCCAAAGTTTTAACATCATTATTATTATTATTTTTATTTTTATCATCATGTTTTTCTAATTATCATTTCAATAGTAATCAAAGTTTTTGCTCTGGTGTTTATATTTTCTCCCATCCCATCGTGTTTTTTCTCCCTTTTTGCCATTGTATTCAGTCAGTGTTTACCACATGTCATGCTTTTTCCGACCTCTCGCTCTGCTTCATTAAATAATTTTCCAGGCTTTAGCTTTTTCCAGTGGGCATCAGTATTAGCAGAGCGGGTCAGCAATTTGACACACTGGCAATGGCAGTCACTCTACCAAGTGCTAAAATGATTTACTGTGGGGCCCCGCGGTAACCACAGCAACACATCCACCAATGTCACCCGCGGTGCTGAAAAAAACCCCAAGTAAAAACCATTTTTCACTTCGCTCTTATCATCTTCGTGCGACGTTAAATGCATGAATCATCACATCTTGATACAATTAGAATCAACCACTGATCTAATTCAGAACTCTGCTGTAGACGTCTTGACACACTGCAGAAGCAGCGGGAGAGCTGTCACTTGTTCATTTCTGATGTTTAAACTGCTGATGTACTGAGTTTATAATTACCAATCTGCAGACCTCCCATAGAAATAAGTTCATCCACAAAGGGCTAAATCTCTAGTGTCATTGTTTTAAACAATAAACAAAAAAAGTTATTAGAAAAAAATGAGTCAGAATTACCATCAACTGTTGCAAGGAATAAATATGTATAGTTGCATAGTTGTATTGTTGGAGAAACAATTGAAATCAATGTATTCTTATCATTCTTAAAAAAAAAAAAAAATCCAGTGACATGTGTCATGAACATCTGTTTTTTGGCACCAAACAGCTCACAATTAACTATTCACATATTATTTTTGTCATCTTCCATGTTAAGTTTTAATCGTTTTCATTATCACGCATATTTGTGCATTCATGTGTGAACACGCGTGTGCATGTGCGTGTGTGGCAGGTTGTGAAATTTACCCAGCATCTGGGCGAGCGTTCGTTCTCGCTGATGCTTCTGTTTTTGGAAGCTGCAACAGAGGAAGAGAGGGAGCGGGAGTCAGGAGATGACAAGTGCGGCATCAATCACGTTGTCAACAAGCATCCTTCACCACTTCACTACCTGGGCACAGATGTTTGGCTGAGCATGCGCGTGCGAATGGCTGTCTTTAGCTGTGAGACATTGTTATGATCCGCTGCAACTCTTTCCGTCACATGAGATGAATTCTATATTTTCTGTAATGCTCCGGTTGACTCTCGCTGATCTTTAAACATGAGAGCCTTCAGCAAACACACCGTGCAGTGTCAGTGAGCGATATGTAGTTTTGATTTTCTCAAGGCGGCTGAGATTGGTTTTATGATGCTGGGCCTGTTTACTGGATCAGAAGGCTGTTTTTCTTATGCATCTCTGTGACAAACATCAGCGTAGGTAGGGAGCCTCCACCAAACCCCAGACCACATTTTTCTTTGCTTGATGTGCCTTCTTGATACTCTGACCCCCCGCGGCTCGACAGATTCTGTCCCACAGTTTTTGTTTGTGGTTTCCAGGGCTGAGCTCGCAGCAACCTAAATGCCTACAAAAGAACATCGTTAATGAGTGTGGCTTCTGAGAGGACTGAACGAGGACAGTGGCGCATTCTTATCTCTGCATATTTTTGAGTTACTGGTTAAAGCTGAAATAGATTTTTGCCTATATTACAGCCAGACCGGGGTATCATTTTTCAACTACTGCTTATGTGGCTTATGTGATATACAAGGTTTTATCATGATTTAAAAATGAGACTTTAGATATTTTATTTTAATACAGGCATGTGGGTGGCATGGTGGTGCTGGTACAAGAAGGTTCTCATGTCTGTGTGGGTTTTCTCAAAGACATGTACTGTATGTCCAGAGGCAGATTTTGTTGGAGTTAGTTTAAGTGGAGCTTGTATGTGTGAATGTGAAGGGTTGTTTGTCTCTGAATGTTGGCCCTGTGACAGGCCGGTCATGTCCAGGATGTAAACCCTACCTGATGTCAGCTGGGATTGGCTCCAGCTCAAAGTATAAGTGGTTCTTATTAAATTAGCCAAATAAGCATCTCTCAAATATGAAATATAAAAAAACTGGCTTAAGGTTCTTTATTGTGTTAAATTTATTTTATAGTTAATTTACATTTACACATGTTCCGTCTTAAAATGTACTTGTACATTTTGGTCTCATTTTACACACCATCTGTTTTTGCATCAGTAATGCAGGTAATCTATCAGATAGTTTGTTGGCGTCTTTAGAAAAAAGAATTACCATCCAACAACAAACAATCTTTGGGCAATTTGCAACTAGGCAAACATGATAAACATGACATCAGCAGAAATGACCAATGTGCTCACATTGCTCCTTGAAGCAGTAAATCACTGCAAAATCTTACACAATAGTGCTAAAGTTTGACTAGTTTTTTTTTTATTCACATTTCCTCTAAGAAAAAAAACTTTTATTTTTTTTCCAATATTCAAACACTAGCATGCTCTGATTGCTTTTTCCCTTCTGCCCCTATTTCTTTCCCATTCTCATTTTCACTATCTTTCTGTTCATACTATTAATTGCAAAGTCTCTTTGCAATTCATGTTTCATTTCAACATCAAAATGAGTTGTGCTTTTGAAGATGTATTTAAATGTGGGCAACGAAAGCACATTTCCGTTGCACACTTGAACAGCATGCCATTTTGTATGATTTGACGTTAAGTGTTGGAAAACAACACTGTAAATACACAAATTTAATTTAATTAATTTCTTCCTCTGCCTCTCTCCTCCTCCACATTGTCTTTACCCTTTCCTGCCTTCCCTTTTGTCCTTTTTCTTTTTTCCTTTACATTAACAGCAAATGATTGTCATTTGGAAAGCTCACATGGTGTTTTACAGTGAACATTGGCTCAGTAATTCAATGTGTCTAGTCAGTGCTACTACCATATGGAAGATATTGATAAACATACTATTCTTCAATCCCTCCTACACCAAATGCTTTGCTCTGCTCTCTAGGATGATTCCTGAAAAGTCTATATACACACAGCCTGGTTTCCATGACTTCAGAGTACATTACATTGACTTACATTCATTTTGTGGAGACTACTTACTTCTACTGACCTGACCCTGACTCTAACCTCAGCTTAGCCATACAACACGGCCCCACAATGTGACTGTGCAAACATATTTAGGTCCCCACAACATAAGTAATACCAACAACACACATACATATTGTTTGCGAGGACACTCAGTTACACAATGCATTTCCTAGCCCTAGGGTTGGAGATTCTGGAAGAGAGACAGAAGTAAAGTACATACGCTCACTCTCTTTCTTTATTTCCACAGTGTATTAATGAAACCCACACACACACACACACACACACACACACACGCACACCTCCCATCAGCTTACGTCTCCTCCATGTGTTTTGTTTGGAAGTGTGTGTGTGTGTGTGTGTTTTTGAGAGAGACAGATTAGATTCCCCCCAGTGCACTGTACTCCTACTATAGATTAACTGCTGTTAATGCAGCTTCTCAATCCAAAAGTTGAGAACTTAAAAAAAAGTCCCCACATGAGGCTCTCCTGTAACAGAAGACTTATACAGATTAGGTATTCTAAAAGCCATTTCTATTTTCAGCGTCCATACCTCCAAGCACCAGAAAGTGCCTTTAACTTGTATTTGTCTGAGAGAAATTCAAGGATAATTATAAGTGCTTATATAGTGTGTATTACAGTAGCCGCCCCAGGGATCCACTATCACATTTTGTCCCCAATGCTCAATAGTAATAATGGCAACCAGGTACAATAACTTTGAATTGACAACAGTCCCCCCAAAGTAGGTGGACAAATATAATTTCAAACAGGATTTGAAAATGGTGTTTAAAAAAAACAACCATTGATTGCATCGCACACATGAAACTATGTGCACCAATGAGTTACATCACTCTCAATCACTGAAGCGGCTGTTTGCTGTGGTTTTGTAGTGTTTAAATAAATGTTAACATTCTGCAGCCAACACAACTCTAGGCGAGTCTTGAGTTTTAAAGGCTTGATGAAAGTCAGAGGGCGGAGGGGTCTTCCATGTGCAGCTCAAACAGCAGTAAAGTAGAAGTGGATTTAGCTCGTCAGTAATATAGGTCAGAGAAAACTGTCAGATAGAAAAGATGTTGAGAAAAAGAAACAGAGAAAGAGAGAGTGTGAGAAAGTGCGATATTTTACACACGGTTCGGGTTATTTATTTGACATTTTAGTACAGCATACATATGTGATTTTTGGGGTGAACAATGACCACAGTGTGTTATTTAGACATAAATGTTAACTGTATTTGATCTTTTAACTGTGTGGATTTTATTCTATTCTATTCTATTTTATTTTAAGTGGTGGGTGAATTATCTCAGGAGCATGAATGCACACAATAACAATTGGCATTGATTTGTAGCTTTTGTGATTTCCCGTTTCATTTGTTCATTGTATGCTTTAAATATGTATAAAGATATATAACATAACAACATCATAAAGAGATTAATGTTTGTAGATTTTTCTCTTTATTATTGAACTATTATGTCACTATTTTGGAAAAAAAGTATCTCCCCCGAATTATTGGTCATTTGGCTTAAAACCAAGATGTTCCCACTGCGATGATGTGGTGTTGTGTTTTGCAACTAACTCATCCGTGATGCACATCCAATCCAATCCAATTTATACATCCAGCACATTTAAAAGCAAGACACATAACAGGTGAGAGGCAAAAAAACATAGGATATAAACAGCAAAAGCTCTCACTGAGTCGAATGCTAAAGCAAGGAAATTAGTTTTTAAGCGAGACTTAAAAACAGGAAGTGATGAGGCCTGTCTAATGTGAAGTGGCAAACCATTC
This sequence comes from Solea senegalensis, assembly GCF_019176455.1. NCBI lineage: Eukaryota > Metazoa > Chordata > Actinopteri > Pleuronectiformes > Soleidae > Solea > Solea senegalensis. Next base: position 23,097,759 of record NC_058027.1, on the reverse strand, counting down.
CACATTTTGGGAGCTGCTATGGTGAAAGGCCCGATCACCCCTGAGATTCTGCCTTGTTTTAGGGACGACTAAGAGCCACTGATCAGCTGATCTTAGGGACCGTGAAGGAGTGTGAAGCTGAAGTAAATAGAAATGTCAGGGACTTCAATATTCATCTGGATGTTTGACAGTGGGTAGAGCTAAAGCTTCACTCGTGTATTAAACCATAGCTGCACATAAAGAGTGGATGGACAAGACCGAATGGATTTCTTGTGTGCAAAACATCTTCAAAGACGAGATCTAATGAGTTCAATAAAAACAAATATAGTTTTGGGTCAGAAGCAAGACTTATGGCTGTGACGCCCACTACAGCAACATACATAGCCCATAATAAGGACACACCATCTGGACAACACAGTGTCAGCCTGCTGTACTGAACTGCCCTTTGGACTGATGCCCTGTTCTCTCTCTCTCTCGCTCTCTCGCGCTCTTCTTTCCTCGATCTCTTGTTCTGATGTGTTGCCAGGTTTGTTGTCTGTTCATGTTTTGCCCTAAAATCTGTCACTTCTGTGGGTATTACTTTTTATACTGTAGCATTATTCTAAAACTACTGCAGAATTCTGCTTGGCTTTTATCTTTTTCATATCTTTTAAATCACTTTTCCCCATTGACAGTGATGAAACTGTCTGGGAGAGTTGAGTCACCTAAAAACAATATACAGAAAAGTTTGAGGTTTGAGTCCTGACGTCATTTTTCTGGCAAGCCTCTGTTCCTCTGGCCTCTTTCGTCTCTCATCCAGCATTTATACCTGGGGTTTTTTTTCCAATCCATAATCTAAGTCAAACTGACATGCACCATTACAGCTGTTGCTGTTAGAAGTTAAAACACTAATAGCGTGTGCAAATGATGAATTGTTTGCAGCTCTTAAATGGTTAGAAACTTAACAAGCTCACTGTCAATGACAATAAATCAAACTCCATGATTGTTTTTATCAAAACGATCAATCAAATACAATTATAGATAAAATGGAAAACAAACAGGTTCTTTGAAGAACATTATTGGAAGTAATTGTGGCTGTAGATTTCCCATTTATGTCATTCATTATTACAAATCTCTGTGATTTTAGATTTTTTTTTAACTGCATGAGAAGAACGGGGACAGTCCACTTTAGTAAACTGTTTTAAGTTTAGTTTTTACTGCATTAAGTGGTAGAAATGTTGCCACATTTGCATGACAAGACTTTTTCTTAAACATTTTTATTAGTTGATGAGTGTCAGAACCTTAGATTGGCCTTCTAAAACTTCTAAAATCTCAAAAACTCAGTGACTGAGTCTGTGCTCCGGTCATGGAGGAAGTACTGAATGATTCCGACCAACAACTATAAATATCTAATGTTCATGCATGTATTTATCGATTTATTTAACACTACTCTTGTGTCACTTTAGTTCATCGTCATAGAAACCACTTCTGCCACCGTGACGTAAGTCACACTGGCACCGCTTGTTTCAACGCAGACACCTCGTGTCATTCTCACTTTAACTATCAGGACCTGCTTTAGTTGCACCACAGCAGAAACCAGTTGTCACTTCAGACTTACCATGAAAAGTAGAATGGCAAACATGGGATTGTAGTGGCTTTGAGGTTTTCTGATTTTACTTTATAATTTACCAAAGAAACAAACAACTTGCTATTCCCTTCACTTTCTCTCTGTCACTTCACACTAGCAGCAAAAGTTACAGTAGTGAATTTAGGAGTTTAATGGGTCAGACTTTTGACAGCCTGCATAGTAAATCTGCTCTTGGAGGCCGATGAGAACAGTCGAGGCCTTCAATGATTTAACATGTCCTCAGCACTTCCCACTGCAGGCAGTTGTTGTAGTGCTCTCCCCACACCTACCATAGATGTGAGCTTAAACTGAGGCGAACTCTTTGTTGTGCTGGAACAATTCTGTTCGATGTGTATAATTTAATAGGTCTTGTGGTCCAAACTCTATTTGTTTCTAAATGAATAATCAGCTGACAGTATCAAAAACAAGCCAGCACTGTCAACAAGCTGTCAAACAACATAAAAATGATTCAGACAACTCCTCCCTCTCTCTCTTCTTTGTGCTGCTGTTGGTAGGGATTCCTGCTTTGCAATGCTGCGACTGTACACATCACACAAGAAAACACACACACACACACACACAAATGACTGTAATCATTCACATGCAAATGCATGTTAATCTTTGTCTTTACACTGATACAGCAACTACAACTTTCTAGGAGGTAATGACTCAAAAACACGGGATAATGATATATAATTATAGTATTATAATACAACATTAATAGCATGAAAGAAAAGAGGAAAACAAGAATTGGAAATGCCAACTAACTAAGGTGGAATGTTTTTAATAACGCAAACAAGCACTAACAACTTGTTAGTGTCTAAATGTATGCATAGAAAAAAACAACAACAACAACAAATTCTCACTTGATTTATAACTTTAATAAGTGTTTTCCTAAACAGGTTTGTGGTTTCGGTCGTTAAATGCTTTCTTCAATTCACGACCATTTTGTAAATGATGGTCCCAATTAACGTAAAAAAAAGACGATAAAGCAGGCTGTTTTAGGGTGTGTCTGCCAGCTCATATTCTTATAAATGGTGCTGGACAACTTGAGTCTATAAAACAGTTCAGTACATCAGGCAATTATTTGTGTCTCCGGCGTCGAACATGGAAAAGGTTACTAAAACAGCTGATCTGTACAGTCCCAGCTTCTCTTGGGGTTCCGAGCACAGTTGCACGGCTCCTACAGAGTGGAGCTAGAAACACTGTCATCCGTTGGCTTGCCAACAGAGAATAATCTCATGTGATGTAGGGGGAAAAAATGACAAATGACAAAAAAAAAAGTCTATTTTTGTTTAGTCGGCAGCGTTCTCTCAAACAATCGCTTCTTGTGATAAACAGCCACACGCCAAGAAAAACAAATACTGACTGCTGTTCTTGATTGTTGCTTTTTTGTGATAATATTCTGGCACGCTGAACACTGGGAGGTGTAATGCTGCCCTCCGCAGTTTGAAGTTCTTTATCGCAGTGCGAAGTTCTTTTCTTCTCCTAATAATTTCTGTCTGGCTGTACACCAAGAGGTGCATTGTTGCCCTGGAATCTATTGGCGAGCTACATTGTGTTACGCTGGTATGACATGACGCTGTTACAAAGCTGATACAGTTGTGTAAATGTTATCCGGTCCACACGCCCAGCGGTGGAAACACAAACCAGATCATGATGTACAGCTGAACCTTTGTGAAAAGGCAAATCTTGCCCTTTGGCAACCACCTTGGAAATGCATCTGGGCAGTTAGGGCAGTTATTTCAGGCTCACAAGACAAGGTCTCTCCAAATGAAGTAAGTAAGGGCCGAATTAAAAATAAAACATTCCTCTCCAGCCATGGAGGAGCTGGAGGTTTTGCTAAATGGCTGCTCTCCTGTCAGATTGACTGACTGGTTCACTGAGTGATTGGCTCCCAGGTCGGTTGACTAACTGACCAGATAACTGGCTGACAGCCTTAGCAATGGCTGAATGACTGGCTGGCTTGGTGATGAAATAGCTTATTGGATGACTGACTGAGTGGCTGAGCATGGTGCAGGCTCACAACTCAGAGCCAATAGAGCAGAAACGGCCGCATCCTCAGGTGAGATTATCAATACACACAAGCGCACACACATACACGCGCGTACACACGTTTTTAAGTAAGGCTGGAGAACTTCACGCTTCCATGAGTTGAGAAGAAGAGATAAAAAGACTTTGGATCTTTTTCAAGAGAGCAACTTTGTAATTTGCACTGACAAATATGTTGCTGTACTGTGTTTTTCTCCGCCCGCAGTGCGGTGGATTAAAAAGTCTGGTCTGGTACCAAAATGTGGGATCAAGCTGGATGAACATTTCTCTTAAAATTGGAGAAAAAGGGGGCACCATAATCTTTGCATGATAGCACTGTATCTGTCTTCATGTTATGGATCTGAAAACCAGACATATAAATAAAAATATAGTTGATTTTTCATATAGGTAGCGAAATTGATGATATCAAAAATTCAAAGTAGAAGCCAGTGTGTTTAAATGATAAAATCATTGTGGGATCGTGGGAGTAGACATAACATAACACATTCTTACCTTCAGAAGTGTAGGTAGTTTGCAACTGGACTTGCTTGAGTTTCTTCAAAATGAAGTTTTCAAGTTTCCTTTTAAAAAAGAGGCTTGTCTACCCTAAGGAGAAAATATCCAGACAAAAGCAAAAACAAATGTGTGTGTTTTTTGTAGTCCCATGCAGCATAGCTAGTCGTGAGATTAAGTAAGAAAACTCAAGAAAGTCTAGCTGGCATTTATCTACACACTCGAAGACACTATGACTAACACAACACAGACTGAGGGTGTGTTTCACATCTTCACACATAAATGTTGAGATGTTCTCACCTGAACCTGTTAAAAACATCCTACAGGGACTCTTCTTTTTTCATGTTTGTGAAGCTGTTACACGACATCTTCCACTGTAACGTAAGGTTGAGTTTGATGGGATTGAGGGGGGGTTTCCCAGATTGTGTGATAAAATAACTACATTTATGCTCAAAGAGTGATGCAGTCTGGATGAATTTTCCATAAACTTATGACACAAATAACCAGATTGAAGTTTTATTAGAAGGAGCAACTGCAGTAGTTACCGCACAGGTCCCATAGCACCATTAAAGTACAGCAGTATTACCATTATTACTCCGTTGTACCCTTATTGGATCAGATTTGATTTCATTAATTCAAACAGTGAATAGCTGAATTAGTTTCCCCGAGGAAAACAGAATATTAGAATCCATTATGTTGTGTATAGAAGTTAAATGCCCAGAGTCAATTATGAGTTAAAATTTAAGGATTCTAAAACCTTTAAAATATTATTCAAGTGGACCATTTAATTACATTTTTTCAAAATGAATTATCAGTTCTCTTTTCTCTCTTTATATTTTAATTTTACAATGTAGGCTGTAAAATCAGTCTTAAGAGTTTCAGGACAAAGTTGATTAGTCATTCACTTTTCTCATTTTTTAATGGGATCTGTTCCACATCTCTCCTTTACTCACCCTTCTCCCTCTGACTATTAATATTAGTTAAAACAATAGCAGCTTTAAGGACGTATGGTCCTGTCCACTTCAGCTCACTCCTTCAACTGCTGTATTTTTCCCACGGAACACATTTCTGATATCATCCCAGTTTCATTTAAATATAAAACATATGGTTCAAATGATGTAATCGTCACTGCCACATGGTTCCATGCATCCTTTAAGTTAGCGTAGTTGTGAAGCAATGCATCCACTAGAGGGCAGCATGGAGAGTTAATGATCAGGAGAGGAGGTTAAAGCTGCCGCACTTAACTTTTGCTGCCCGCCTAAGGGAGTCTGAGTAATTACCAAAAGAACTGGTGGCTACTCTACTTGAAGTATGCCCAGGCTTAAGCGTTTATCTTGTCAAGAAAGGGCAGACACAAAAAACAAACAAAAACAAAATTAAGTTACCAACCTGTCCAAGAGCAGTAAGGTGATATACGTGTCTGCCCTCACTGCTCTTCACTGAGGGAAAGCTACACCAACGCTTGTCTGTGCTGTCGGTCACTTTTATTTTATTTTTGTAAGCATCTGAAGCGCCAGTGAGGAGAATCCACTCCTCATTGGCGCTTCAGTGGCCTTTTCGACCACATTTTATTGTGCGAGGTGAAAATCACACACTGTGTCAACTCATTTGGCAATGGTTGATATTTAAAAGCTAAGCATGACAGCTGCAACCTTGCATTGTTTGTGGATGTTGTGACAAGTCTTTTGGAGTCTTGTGGTCGTCTTGTTTTAGTAAAGTGGTTTTTCTAGTTTGACAGTATTCAGTAGTTTTTTATTAGATGACAAACTCAACACATGTCATACACATGTACACTTACACATAGATTTTACACCCATTGCTCTTGTAGTCATCATTTAAATTTATTCTCAATCTCTGTGGCAAACTTAAACTCGGGCATGTCTGCCGACTTGTGTGTGTGTGTGTGTGTGTTTTTGTGGGTAAATGGAAGATTCAAGGAGAGGGAGGTTCATGCATAACACTGAGGGAGGAGACGGTGACAGCATGTCATACTCCTCAAGAGTCAGACCCCCCTGGGACCAAAATCACAGGAAGGCTGAAGCAGGCTGCTTGAAATGTATTTGATACTTATTTTTCATGCCTCCATGCCGCTGACAGCAGTGGACGGAGGCTTTGTGTGTCTGTCCGTCCATCCGTCACATTCTTGTGAACGTGATATCTCAAGAACATCTCGAGATAATCTTTTGTGAATTTGGCACACACCTGCACTCTGGCTCGTGGACAAATTGCTTAGATTTGAGTGGCCAAAGGTCACAGAGGACTCTCAAAACAAGTATTTGGCCTCTAGAATATTAAAGTCTTTTTAAGTAAATAAGTGCATATGGAAAAAAAATGGTAACAGAAATGCCTTAAAACTGATGTTCAGTAGCCTGATATTGTGTTAAATTATTGTTATTTTTTTGTGGATGGTGTCCGCCTGAGTAACACGGAGTAACTTCCTCCCACTTTGGTTCCTCTTAAACTGGTGTGAACGTGGGTTGGTTCCCTCAGAAAGCACCAAGGGTCTGAGACTCCAGAACGGAGCCAGAACCAAACCGTGTCTTTCTAAAAGCACTAATTAAAGTACGACAGTGGATGCTCGGAGGTTAGCATGTTTTTGCCATGGCTAACTATGTAGCAAGGGTTGCTAATGTTGCTAAAGTGATGGTAAAGTGATGTCTGCCTTGTTGGGTTCACTTTTTCCGTCCACCAATGGGGAGAGAAACCTACGACATGTCTGTTTGGGCTGTGTAGGGTTTGTCCTAAATGTATGAAAGTACCTGTGAATCTTTGATTGGCTGATGCTAACACTGAAACTTGGAAAGGTGAACATTTCTCAGCTTCTAAAACGAGCAACGCGATCAAAGCCAAGGAACGCACCCACAATGCAGTTCGACACTGTTCCATTTACAGTGAATGAGAAGTGCATCCGCTGCATATTATGTGTGAGTCCACGCTTTCTGGATAACTCAATTGGAGCCATTCATATGATTGCTGTCCCTATAATAGGCTAATTACAGTAACATGTCATGTAGAATGATTTCTGTTGATTAGGTGATACATTTGACCTGCGTGTGAATACTTGTATGTGTCTTCTCTCCCTAATGTCATAAATGATGCATATTTATGCGTTTATTTATTTCCTTCCCCTCTGTATATCACTTCCTCACCCCAGTCGTTTTCTCCCTTTCTCCCTGCTCGCCTTTTTTCTTGTCTTTATAACAGATTGTTAATCGTTGATTACTGCAGCAACAAAAGGTTAGGTGAAAGTGTTGATGGGATTCTGTTGTCACTGGAAGTGCTGGAGGCAAAAAGGCTGCATCCGCAGAGTTTAATGATCCTGTGTGCATGTGTGTATGCTTAAATTCCCTCATTAAATCATGCATGAATGTGAAGTACTTTGGTAAAGAGTTGTGGGCCTTTGCACGCGCACACACACACGCTTAGACTGGAGAAGATCGATGTCATGGGTTCTGGGTAATTCCTCCATTAGTCACCCAGAAAATGACAGTGTGTCACGATCATGCAGGATATATACTTTAGCTGCACACAAGCACACAGGCAAATACACACTTGCCACATATACAGATCAGGACACATACTGTACATGAACAAAGATAGAAAAAGGAATGGAAAGTAATACAAAATTAATTCAGCTAGAAACACAGCACAACAAAAACCCCAATGCAGTTTTTTCTGAATATTTAATCTGGCATCGAGCTGCCTTTTAGATCCTTCTCCACCTTCCTGCTTTTTGAGGAGGCCCATGGAGGAAACATGTCACATTAAACTTGTCCAATGAGCTGGTGTTCCTGTCCCCGTCGCTCTGTGTTTGTGTTTGTCAGTGAGAGCTGAATGTAAGCTGTATGCTGCGTTATAAAAATGTCTGTCTCTACATGATTATTAATAATCATATTTTTTTCTGGCATTTGTGTGTTTTTTTCACACGTTGCGTAATAACAACTGTGCAGGTCTATGAAATGGGCACATAGAAACTGTTGCTATAGAAACACCAGAATAAAAGCACCCTCCCTGGTAACGACACAAGTTTTCATTTCTTCCTGTGAGATAGAAAAGGGGATTTCACTCTGTGTCGTCCCCCCCCACCCCACCCAGTCCCTTTGAAATGAGACAACAGTTTCTCTCACTCTCTCTTCCATCTCTCTGTTCCACTTTTACTCTGTGTCTCCCCCTCTCTCCTCCTTTTAACCTCCCCCCTCTGCTTCCTCGGAGGCTCCCATTTCTGAGTCAAATTCACTGCACTTGCACACTTGTCTGTGACTGGCAGTGTCATGCCCTGATCCGCTCATTCTGTTATGTTTTTTTCATATAATGTCATTCATCCAGTCATTCTTCCCATACTCTTAGACACTTTGCTTGTCCTTGTGTGTGTGTGTTTGTGTCTTTTTTCTAACCCATCAGTATGATTGGTTGCCCCAGCCTGAATACTTTCAATCCTCTCATTGCCTTCCCTCACTGGTGTATTTAATCTGTGTTCCTCAGTGCGAGCTCATCTTTGTACTTCAGGTCAAGGGTTCCTGCATTTTCCCCTAGTCTTCTAGATATTTTGTGATTCCATTTACTTTACCTGACTTTGTTTAGCTGTGTCTCAGTCTGAGGGAACCTCCCTCAAATGGTTTGTCCTGTTTTGATGGCTCCTACTAATTATGTCCTACCTTGAAAGGTTTCTGGCAATGACGGATCCAGCAGGTGGGTCCTTGTTGGGCCGACCTGTCCTATCCATGGATGGGTAGATGGATGGATGGATGACAGATGGATAGATATTTTAAAAAGAGACATCTGAAGAATAAGTGTTTATGTAAGAAAGTTGTCTTGGAAAAAGGGGCAGAAGCACTCACTCATTTTTTTGACAATTCAACAGCCATAAAATCGAAATAAATTATCATGATGACCATAAGAGGGTTAACATTTAGGACCTTAAATGTTTAATGTGTGTTAAAATATCATATACATATCCATCCTTCATGACCAAGTTGGTGAAGCAATAGGGAAATGGAGGAGGCTGCCTTATTTTTGGTTTGGCCTTCATGGTCTATTTGACTGATCCATAGACCACATTGTCTGAAGGAGGCGGCCCCTGGATTGGGACACAGCTGTTGTCTTCCCTGTGCTTTATTTGTTCGCCATTATCTTTGGCAGCTCACCTGTGTAGCAAACTGGCTTTCTGGCAAACAAAACACAGCCATTTGTTGAATCTGACCTTTTCCCTCAGTATTGTGCAGTATTGTCTTTTTTCCCTGTGGTTCCGTCAGTTGTTAGTGACAGATTTTTTATTTTTTTTTGGTAATTTCACGACCAAAGGCTGCGGCTCTCCGGCGGTGCACCTGCAGTGTCAGTGCAAAGGAGGCCGGATTAGAGGAATAAATTATCGGCATCAATCACCAGCAATCAGATCAGCTCCTCTCATCCCATTTAACAGCAGTGCGCTCCCAGCACACACTGACATTTTGTAATGGAGAAAAGAGCCGAGAAATCTCCCACGAGGAAACCAATGTACTTTGTCAGGATGTCCAAATACGCACCATTCCAAATATGCAACAAGTGGCGTTCAGTTACACCGCCAAGTGCCAGTCTCCCAAGATTCATTCACCGATGAGAAGTATGAGCTGGTTTGAAAATACACACTTATTTTAAATTATAGGCTGTTGGCGAATTGCACATACCTGTTTTTCTGTCCCCACAGACAGCGACACATTTTCATCATCTGAAAAGGAAAGTCCCTCATACATAACACAAGCATTTGTAGATGACACATTCTAGTTGGACTTAACCACATGTTTGAGCACGCAGTCGTGTTTTCCCGGCAAGTTAGACGTGTGTGCCGTTAACATACTCAAACAAAGGGGCGACATTGTTTCAATTTTAAATACCAGAGAACACTGACTCAAGTAATTTGTGTGCTTTCAGTCTTTTGCCAGTGTTTGTTTTTCAAGCAACTGATGTATTGAGAGAAATCCAAGGCTGTGCTGTTTCTACAAGATTTGAACTTGACTACATTGTGCCTGCCATAATGTATTTATAATGTGTTTTCAGTGTCAACATTGCGATTCGATTGAGTGCCCAGTCCAGCTCATAGTACTTGTTTCTGCAGGTACACAAAAAACAAAATACAGTAGGATAGAAAAAAGCCTTCCCTGATATAGTTGTTTTTGTTTGCTTTTTTAAATCTGTCTAGTCTGTACTCTATCCATGACTGTCCATGGTGAAGTGATGACTGATGAGAGCACTCCTCTGTGTGTTGTTAGCTGGTTTTTTTTAACGGTTACAGGCAATTATTATGTCCGCCTATGTACAGTAGGATTGACAACACATTTGCATGTGCACTTTTGTTGAAAGTGGTCACGATCCATTGTGGACCAGTTCTGCAGGGGGTGGAGACAGTTTTAGCCCAGGCATGGGTGAGATCTATGTGTCATATATGACATGACATATTTCACAATTGCTCAACAGCTAAGGTAGTTTTAAATAAATAGTAAAAAAAAAATGCTGATGCTGAATTTGTCACATTTTGAACCACTGCAGACCAGTGAGAAGAGCATAGACAGAAACTAGAAAACATGCCATGAAATCACTGAGACGGGTGGAAGAAAATAATATCCAACAACCATAAACTCAATGATCCATCTACATTTTCTACATTTCTCACTCCAGATTATGCTGCACATTTCCTCTCTGTACTTGAACAGACTGCCCAAATAAAAAAAAAGTTTCCATTCCATAAAAGTTATATATATTTAGCTTCAACTTTGTAAAGCAGAATAAATTATTTTTTGTACTTTTTGAATCGTGTAAATAGTAGACCAAACCTTCAGGATGAAAAAGATTTATTTGCCTGCATGGGTGAAGCATTAGCTTTCACTCTTTAGTAGCCTTCTTACAACATTTTGTATTTCCCCATTCCATTCTTAAATCGTCATTTTCCTTCTCTTCCTCTCTGTTTCTCTCACACTTACACATTTCATTTACTACGTGCGATCTCATGTGAAATCAATGTCCCTACAGATGAATCACAAAGCACATACTGCATCATATATAGAATTGAGCCCCCAGGGGCAAATATAATGATACAAAGAGTTGCATCTCCCTTTGTTCCTTTCTCTTTTGCATTCTCTCCCTCTCTACCTGCTCAGTGTGTGCTCATTCCCCCTCCCTCTCTTTTTTTGTACAACATTGGACTAAAAGTCCCAGAAATATCGTCCTTTTGATCTTTATTTTTTTCTTCATTTAGCCTCATACACCCTGTTTGTCTCCACACTTACATGCAAGTCAGTGCCTGGAGTTTCTCTAAAGACCTGTGACTGTGTGTCATTTGCAGCGGTGGCCATTTGGCCAGATATCATAGCTTGTTGGAATCACAAACTTGGGACAGCAGCTGCTGGGCTGCCCTGTGTGTGTCTCTCAGATGCTTGCATGCATTTTAATAGTGTACCCCACATGCAGCCATTACACAAATCTTCCCACAGAGCATTTCTATCCGTCTCTTTCCATCTCCCACAACTCTTGTCTCATCCTCTCGCTCTCTCCTCCTCTCCCATATTAACAGGAGACACAAAAGTCCATTGGGACCAATAAACTCAAGAGACAGGCACACATAAAAACAGAGACCTACAGAGAAAAGCCATGGTGAAGTAAATTTACAATGATATACTTCCCTCTCCTGCTAACTCCTCCTCAACTCCAGTAAAAGCCTGGTTAGAACTGTAAAGTACGGAGCCGTTTCAGGTATAACTAATTAGGTAAATACTAGAACTGACAGAACCCAATTAATTTCTCCGAAGAAAGGAAGTTGAATTATTTATAATTAAATTACTTCTGCCCGTCTCTGGCCATCAGTTTAAAAACGACATACAGTTTGTTAAAATGGTACCAGCTCAGGCTCCGAGGCATCATTTTTACTTTATTATTTTCCTTCACACAGCGCCCCGCGTTTAATTCAACGTGAAGAAAGATGCATAAACACCCGAGTTTAAATGCAATATGAAATATTTAGCTGTTTAAAATGCTGTTGAGGTTTTTTAGGAAGATAATGAAGACTCTAAGATCAGCCTCCCTTTGTAGATGTGCCAGATTCTGTGTAACTACAGTCCACACTTCATACTTTGGAACTCTTTGTATTTTTCCATCTCATGGGTGCAGTCATACTATGTACATGTACACAGTATGTGTATATTTACTGTACATGTGGGTTCTGTTGGGAGCAGCTGGTGGTTCAGCCATTGTTGTTTACAAGCTAAGCGGTTGTAATCCGCGCTCAGGTCACCGCTACGTCTTCAGGGCAGACTGGATGCTACTTTGATGAATGAGACAATGAGTAAACTGGGAGGACCAAAGCTGGCTTTCTGGTCATTATGCTAACCTCAGTCAAATCAAAGAACTGACCATTGGGGCTGATGCTTAGAGAGTAAACAAAACACGTGAAGTTAAATTTAGCGGAATTCTCCTTGACAAGATTGAAAACAGAGCGTCATGCTCTTTGCTATGTTGCAAAAAAATGTCCATGTTAAGCCTGTGAGACGATTCTCCTAATATTTATTTCCTCTCTTGGTCCGGCACTCGCATAGAAAACAAACGACAGAAATTGAAGTGATTTATTGTTGTTAGTAAAAAATCTTTAAGAGCAATTAACATAAAACAATAACTAGAATGGTCTAATTTTCTCAAGTGTAACAAACACACAGCCTGCATGGCTACGGGCTTCAGGAGAAAGGGTAGTAAAGTGTTTAATATTTTATGGCCCTCGTGTGTGTGTGTGTGTGTGTGTGTGAGAGAGCACACACCACAATTAAAGGATGTCATGGGTCATTACTGTTGTTGATCAAACAAAATGTTACAGATTTTTTTATTTTTTTATTTCTTAAAGTCAAAAGGAATAACCACGGCTTACTTCTGCTTTCTAATGTCCTGATAATTGTTGAATAAACTGGCTGAACTCTTCAAACTGAATTTACCAAATGATTTAGAATTGCAATTTAATAAATGTTAGGGTTTATGTAAGGTTTAAATCTATCTCACATTAACACAGTTCATATCTGTATCACCATAGGTGAGTGATCATGTATGCAACATATGTTTAGGGATAAAATGAAGTAACTAAACTACTCCTTTAGGGGCCGTTACAGCATCTGCCTCCATTTTGCTCTGTCCCATGTGCCCTCTTCTGTTTCACCAGCTGTGTAATGAACCTTCTCTGTGGTCTTCCACTTCTCTTCCTGCCCACTCCTGCGAGTGACCAAACCATCTCAACCTCGCCTTTCTTACTTTATCTCCACACCGTTTCACCTGAGCTGTCCCTCGATTACGCTCAGCTCTAATCCTGTCCATCCTGGTCACTCCCAAAAAAAACATCTCAGCATCTGCCACTTGTTCTTCAGACAGTGCCACTGTCTCCAAGCCACACATCATAGCAGGCCTCGGTTCCCTTTCACTCTTACTGCTGTGCTGCTGCCACACATCACCCCTGACACTCCTCTCCACCTTTAAACCTCGTCCACCTCTCCACTCTACCTCTACTCCTTGCTCCTACTAACCGTCATTCTTCTTCTCTCCGGTGCAGACCTCCACCTCTCCGGGCTCTCTTCCACTTGTCTCTTACGCTCACTACAGATCACAAAATCATCTGCAAACAACATCGTCCAGGGAGGCTCGTGCCTGACCTCATCTGTCAACCTGTCCATCAACGTTGCAAACAAGAAGGGGGCTCAGAGCTGATCCCTGATGCCATCCCACCTTCACCCTGAACCCATCTGTCACTCCAGCAGCACAACCTCACCGCTGTCTCACTGTCATGATGCATGTCCTGCACCACCCTCACATACTTCTCTGCCACTCCAAATGTCCTCAAACAATATCACAGTTCCTCTCTTGGCACAGATCATAAGCTTTCCCTAGATCCACAAAAACACACTTCTGACCTCTCTATCCTACTCCAACCCTCTCAAAGCAAAAATCACAGCTGTGGCATGAACCTATAGCTACTGCTGCGCACTGATCTTCACTTCTTTCATGAACGACTCTTTCCCACATCTTCACGGTTTATATCTACAGTTCTGCACAGTTCTCCATTCCTCTACTAAACTAGTTACCAAACTAACTCACGAAAATAGTTATTGCTTATTTAGTTGTGTCAATGAAGGTGTACTCATAGCTTATGTTCAAAACTATAGCAATTTCCTCCGAACACGCATGGCATGTAGTAACCTTAGCTAAATCAAATGCCAACCCTAATTTAAAATGATGTGCAGTCTTCTATGATGAAAAACAAAAATGCTATCACGCCGATGTTTGATGCATCAGAGACTTCTTTTATATTTCTGTTGTTGTCAGATAATTGACAAGCAAGTGAAACATGCATTTATGAAACCTCACCTTTACACACTGACGACCCACAGAAAAACTATTAAGCTGTTGGTGGAATGAAGCTTTGATGGTTTACAGAGATAAAACGGTGGCAAATTAGTGATGTTTTTATTCGGGGGGGGAATGAAGTGACTGCTGTTAACTCATCGCAGCTGGGCTTCAAGACTGCTGTAATTTATGTTTCATTCGCTGTAAAAACAGCATTATTATCAGATGAAACAAAAATTGATTTCCACTGTCAGGGAGAAATTTAAAAGAAAAGAAGCTGAAAAGAGCTGGGCTATGTGTATTTGTGTGTGTGTGCGTGAGAGAGAGAGAGAAACAGCCTGGAAATAGTCAATGAAAAGAAATTATTCAAAGAAAAATGTGTGGTATTTATGTTCTGTGGAAATGTGTGTAGTTGGCAATGACGGGGTGACCCAGTCCTAACTGTTCGTAAAAAGATTGAATTAGAACATTTCAGCATAATAAACACGGTTTACCGCCTTTTAGATGCACACAATCGACAGCCAAGGCCACACACTCGCACAGCACACGCACGGACAGTTTGAAGGTTGCTTACCATTGCTTGTGCTCAACAGCCGTTTTGCTTTGTTGACACATGTTCAGCAGATTGCTGAGTTCTTAGATTAGATATTTCCACCTATTGCCAACCATAGAATGTCTACGTGTGCACAACGATTTTCGCGTGCGCCTGTGTTTCTGCTGACTGTGTCCTCTCCGTGTCGCATTTAGAGGTGGACTTTTCTTGAATGTGAAAAAATATCCTTTTTTTTTTCTTTTTTAGTGATTTCCATTGTCACATCTTTTTTAGCGAGATGGCCCAGTGTATATCTGTGTGTTTCCTCTTCACTGACTCAGACCTGGAGACTTTGACAGTTTTCACTTCAGGAATATCTCAAAGGAAAACACCAAATTTTACTTTGGTGACAGTCACCGCTGGCAGTGACCTCCACTGCTGCGACTGCTGCTGAACACAGATCTGAGACGTAACGACTGTTTGCGATGTGACAGCGGACACTTGCAGTGCTATGCGGACTATTACCACCTGACTCTGCAGTGCCTCTCGATTCTTTTTGTTTTGAGGCCAGTAACACTTAGGTTCACTAACAGGGCTCTTATTATGTTGTTTCTGGCTGGAGCAGACATCTTTTCTTTGCCAGACTTCACAAGAAAAATCACTGTACCTTTCTGGCATTAAATGGCAAATGGACTTGTTATTGATGGCAAATGAGGTGGATGGAGCTTGTGAAAGATATTTCTTTCAGAAGTTGGTGGAGAGACCAGTTCAAGAGTTGCAAAAGGTGTTTGGCAATTCTGTTGCCCCCCACGTTTGAGGCAAAAAAACCCCCAGAAACATTGAATCTATAGTGGTGTGCCAGTTCTGGTTGTTTCCTGGTAAAGGTGACATTGTCAATGTGTTTGGTCTTCTGCAATGAAGTATAATTGATAATCACAAAAATGAGACTTTGATCAATAAAGTTTTAATTCTTATGGTACATTCACACCAAAAGCTAAGCAAAGTGATGCAAACTATGCTAATGAAATGGCCCCACCTGCATCACCTGCAAGAGAACAGGCAAATATTCAAGTTTGTTTTTACGAGTGTTTATCAAGCAATTAAACACAACCTCAAACTCGATAAAATTTGCTTCACATTGTGTTTAAACACACACCATTAGTCAAAAATAGCTGCTGTTTATGGTGAACTCGGTCACAATATGCTCTCTGAGGCTTGGTTAAACTGGTGCTTCCATCACTGGAGGGTTATAAAAACAGCCATATTGTCTGTTGTATCATGTCCAAAAACAGTCATGCAGAGAGAGAGCTCATGTAAGTTAATAAGCCCCACATGTCTAACTCACCTTGCTGTCTTAGACGAGTGTCATTGCCAACATTTGATCCTAAAATGGCTAATCTGCGAGAGTTTATTGACTGTGGCGGCACATTTCGTAATGAGCTGTTGGGGCAGTGTTATGCACTGCGTTTGCCATCGCTCTATAAATGTGCTCTAAGTGCTTTGGCATCAGTAGACTGACGGCCATTCCCAAACCCCCAAACAAACAAGCATGGGCCGCTCTACTGAGGCTGTTGAAGCAAATACAAATAACGGCATGACAGAATTCCAATCGGTGCCCATGAGCAACCATGTCAGCGGAGACAGCACTATCTGTTCTAAAACAAGAATACATCAACCATGATGTGAAACGTGTTAAAAGATTTATTAGTCAGAATGCAGCAGTAAGGCAAATGAATCTACTATCAATCCATTGTTTTTTTCCTTAAATTTGTAGAGTATTTGGATTTATCGCTTCATTTCTATTCAAATCTCTTGAATGATCTCCCTTCCCTGATAGGTTGAAGGATGATTGATTACAAAGGCAGATTGTTGTTTGTCCTTGGAAAGTCAATCTGTTTGCTTTTCAAAGTGGGAATGATGGAAAGTAAAGAGCACGTATTTACTATTGTAACTATATGTGACGACACGAGTGAGCGTGTGCAGTTCTCTCATGTGCGCCTCCCTGTCTCTCACTTTGTCCTTATTATGGTCTGCATCTATCTTTAAAGGTTTCTTTTTTGCTCACTTACACACACACACACACACACACACACACACAAGCACCATCCATCCCATCTATCTCTGCTGTCAGACAGCAACCCCTGTTCCCTGCTGACACCGTTTGGGATTTACTTTAGACATAGCCTTGATTCTCACTGTGTGTGTGTGTGTGTGTGTGTGTGTGTGTGTGGGTCACTGGGGATATGATACATGTCTCTCCTCAATTCCGAGTGGTTGTCATGGTGACTTGTTCATGCCCTGTCCTTTGTGTTCGTTTAGCTGATCACCGTCGCATTGATTGTGAGACATTTTCATGTGCATCTCGTCACAATCATCAATTTTGTGTTGTGACAAACGGGCTCTTTTGAAGTGTGCTGGATATTATTATTTCACAGTTTTTCCAATTATTTCTTTGGAAGTTTGAAAGTTGGTACTGCCCATTGCGTGGTGGTGAAATTTTAACTATTTTACTAACTCTTTAGAGTCGGATTGATGCAAAAACTGAGACTTTTGTTCAAAACTCCTTTCACTATCGTTATCTGCATAGGTGGCCTTCTGTATTATTTCCCAAAGACCTGCCTCATCACAACTAAACACCCGCTAAATGGCCTAAACACTTTAGTGTAACTGCAGTCCCATTTGCTTAAGCTGTTTGACAGTGGGCTGACAGAGCGTGAGAAATGGCGATGGAGGAAGAAAGACAGACAGAGAGTGGAGGCAGTATTTGTTCTTTGTGTGATAAATATAGGAGGCGAGTGGGTGGAATAAAAAACAAGCGAACACTCCAGCAGGATAAGGGAGGAAACACGGAGAGATGGATTTAATGACACAAGTGCAGAGACAATATGACATACACGTGTGTGTGTGTGTGTGTGTGTGCTGGGGGGGCACAATCGCAATAAAACTTATACAGAGGTAATTGTAGTCAAAGGTGGACGGAGAGGGTGGAAAGGATGAATGGAATTGAGAGCAGGGGAAAGACAGAAAGGGGAAATAGAGGTGATGGCATAGAGCTGGGGAAACATAGAAAAGAATTAAGCTGCAGGAAAAGATGCACAGGGAGATGAACAGAATAAGGCTGGTGATAATAATACCGGTGCACCGAAGAGAGGGTGAGGAGAGAGAGAGACAGAGAGACAGAGGGGAGGGGAGATGCAGAGAGGTGGAGAGTCGTAGAGAAACAAACAAAATGTAGAAGAGACAAGATGACTCTGACACAGAGATAATGAAAAAGAAGGGGGTGGTGGTGATGGTGGGGTTCCCCGAGAGGAGGTAGAGAAAAGGTAAAGAGGGAAAGAAAACAAGAATACAGAAGACAAAGAAAAAAAAACAGAGAATGACTCCTCTCCACTTGTTCGTAGACGGTATTGAATCACTGCAGTCAATAGTTCTACACGGCGTAACTCAGAAAGATGCATTTGATTTGTGGGCCAGCGCGCCGTGAGAAGAGAAGGCCAGCATTTGATTTATGAGCCAGGGACCTTGTGGTCACGTTGGACGAGGATGCTTCACCACGCCGCTGCTTCTCAGCACCTAAAATTTAACAAACTGTCTGACTGTTATGTAGATCTGCGCACTGACCCGATCCAATGCAGCACTTGTTTGGGTTGTTGGGCAGAAATGATTAAGAAATAATTCTTTTTCTTTTTTTTTCTTTCTGCAGCAGAGTTACCTAACATCTTAATTTTTATGGGAGAAGTTGAGAATCGAGTTGTTTTGGTTCGTCTGCCAACACGCAGCGCGCCACTTGTGGGAATATTGCTCATATCTGGGAAAATCCTCAAGCAACTGTTCATATTTTTTTAAGTGAAGATAAAACATAAAGCAGGGGAAACCTTAAAGCCTTTGGGATATAAATCAAACAAACTCACCTGTAGGATTTGATCCTGTGTTGAAAGACTTTCAGTGTGTGTGTGTGTTAACAGTTTTGTAGATAAATAACCGTGAGTGCACAGCACACGTGCACGTGACAACATGTTTATCTATATGTGTCTGCAGCTCCTGTTTGGCACAGTTACACATTTATATAACATTCACTTTCACTTTATGTTTTCTTAAGATAAATAACCTTTAAATAGCCTTGATTTTTCCAAGTTCTTCACAGCCTATAGTGTCACATGAACGCATTGACAGAAGCTTGTGTAGCATCAATGCCAACTCTCAGTAACCCCGTATAACAGCTATAAAATACATGCAACAAACACAGAGAAAGGGGTTAACAAATGTCTGTGCTAGAGATTATTAAGTGCTTAAGAGAGATCTTCTCCATTTTAAAGTTCTGTATCTGTATCCTGGGAAAGATGGTCATCTAAAACACAAGTTGAAGCTAATTTGGAGCTAAAGTAGCAGCAAGAAGGTCTGTTTTAATTCGTCCTCTCACCGTCCAAAAACATGCCATGCAGATTAGGGTTAGATTGACTTTCCTCCAACTGGTCTAATCTCAATAATTATCACCACCAAAGGAAATGACCGGGTAGTACCATATTATTGTCACTCAACAAATACAGAACAAAAACATACCTCTCGCATCATCGTACATCCCGAGGCAGCTGTGGCTCAAGTAGTCGAGTTTGTGTGTTTAATGTCATCTATCATCTGGTAGGTCGAGAGTTTGATCCCCTGCTCTGCTGTAGTTTATGTGCTGATATGTCCCTGGGCAGGACATCTAACCCCAACCCATAGTATGTCCTCAAGACTTAGAAAAGCATTATATAAGGACAGACCATTTACCATTTAAGTTCAACACTAAGGTCTCAATGTAAGGTGTGAATGGTTGTTTGTCTCTATATTTTAGACACGGTAATAGACTAATGATATGTCCAGGGTGAACCAGGGTGAACCATGCCTTCTGCCTCGATGACAGCTGGGATTGGCTCTAGCCACCCTCTAAACCCAATGACCCTCATACAATAACTGGGCTAGATAATGGATGGATGTAAATCCTTGAAGGACAAGGTGTCCGAAGAAGGAAATAGGCATACCATAAGGGATGCACTCAGTTGGTTAGCTGTGGCACATCCACAGGGATCTTTTTGCATGGACTTCCATGAATAAGTCCTGTAAAACTAAAGACAGTCCCATCATACTCAGTTCTACATTGTATTTAGTGCTAATTAGCCAACAGTAATGCAGCCTCACAAAGCTGTTAACGGGGCTTTTCTAGTTCGATTCATTTTTTTCTTCCCCCTACAATGAATAAGACATTAGTGGTGATCTTTTTTTTTTGCTTACATGGACATCTGTTGGAAGGACAGACCATATGGTTATTGGTTAAAGGACAATCCCGGGAATCAAAGCATGAAAAGCAAGACAGCTTAGAACTTACTGCAACATCGACAAAGACACTTTGCAAAGTACTTTTTTACTGAAATGCCCCAAGTATGCTGCTGTAATGTAGAATTCAGTATGATGCAAATATCCTCTCTTTTCTACTTACCCCCATCTGCTCCAAAGTGTGCAGAGGGGGAATCTGGCAACAGAAGAGACCGCGGACCGAAGGAAAGAGACAAGTGGAGAGAGAATGAAAGACATACACAAAGACAGCTGAGGGGGAGAGGTGAATTGGGTTGGAAAGACAGTGGAGAACAATCTGAAATTAATCTGGACACTCCAGATGGTTTGAAGTTTGTGTGAGTGTGTGAGTGAGAGTGTGTATGTGTGTGTTTGTGTGAGCATCAGTTGTTGCCAGCTTGTCCATTTGGTGCCTGTGTATAGGTATTTTGCCTATGTTTGTTTGTTTTGTATTACATCCGACAAACAAGAACATCTGGTATCTGCACAATGAGAAAGTTCTTGTCTCATTCTGATGGGAAAAGACCAAAAGACACACACGCACACACACACACACACACACACACACACACACACACACACACACACACACACACACACACACACACACAGGTTGTTGGCAGTTGGTTGACTCGATTGTGACCCAGAAGATAGTTGTCTTTGGAGTGTACGGCACATTTCTGTATGTGTGTAAGAGAGAGTTTGTTCTCTGTGATGTAAGGTTAATAAATCAAGAGCCATCGCTATCTGAGAAACAATTACTGCCGGCTTTCATGTTTTCCACGCACGCATGCACACACAAGCACGCTGTGCTACACAGTATGCGCCTCGTATTTTCTAGTAGGGGTAAACTATATAAAGTGTTTTTGGAGAAGAGAGTACCAGGAGATGAAAAGATGGGGGAGAGAGAGGAGAGTTTGTGTTGAGTGAGTTTGTTAATGAGGGAGGAGGAGAGGAGGGGAAAGTGGAATCGCAGAGACTCAGTAAACCATAGTGGAGGATTCTTAAAACCTAATTGTGTTTTATTTTTTTCTCCTGGTGTTTGACTTGGTCACACATCGGTTCTCTCTCTCTCTGTGTGTTTTCCTTTAGAAATTTAGAGATGCTCAGATCAAGTTCTGAGAGGAGTGTGTGTAGGTAGATAGATAATGACTGTATGCTACTTCTGTATGGAACAAAATGATCATTTACTGTATTATTTTGACAATAATTGCTCAAATGTAGGATTGAACAACAATAGCTTCCTTTGGAAAGCTGTAGAAATGCAGCCACAGTTTACACAATGAATGTCATATTCAACAGTATAGTACAATAACAGTGTACAACAACTTTAAAAGTACATTTATCTCTGAAATGAATCCACAAATTATCTTGAAATGCTGTTAACAGTTTAAGAAAAACAAACAAACCTGTACGCTTCACAGTAAGTCTCACAGAGTACATATTACATTATCATATCAGCATTTCACCTGAGGGACTCTCCAATGTGTAATCTCACCAAATTGCCGACATTTTAGCTAATGGAACGCTCGCAGAAATAACTTCTTCACAGTTCAACATAACTGCTGTTTTGGCGCGGTGAAGAAATGAAATTGCACTTATATCACAGTAAAACTAATGTACTTTCAAGACAAAGATTCACAGACATGTGGTTACCTGAGCCATCATTTCTTGGCAGCGTCGGAGGCCTTTTCATATTGTAATCTTTTTTTATTTTGACAAAAACGACTGTTTTCATATTACGCATAAAATGTGTTTGAAAAGCCCTCTCAGGCACTTTCCCATTGCATCTCTCACTGGTTTTCCTCAAACGTTTAAGTCTTACTACGAGGTTTCTTAATGTCTGTCTTACATTGTGCAATGTGAAAATACCCAGAAATGTATTAATAATAATAATAATAATAATAACAATATTAACAATAACAATTATGATAAATAAACCCCACTGATTTTTATCAGGTGCATCTGTGAGTGCCTGTGAAGAATAATTAGCTCTGTGTGTGCTTATTCCATGTGATGTGAGGTTCAGGAGGTTCAGGTTGTACCAGGTCTTGTCTGTGTTGTCTGCGTGTTTGTGTGTTTAATGTCATTCTATTTTAATGAGTGAGCAATGCTATCACTCAGTACATGCCGTTAAAAAAACACTGCATGATATTCCGTACATGCTTAGATGCACATGAGCGTCACAGAAGATTATTTTTGGCCCGAAATCAGTGGATCGCAGCCCTAATGCAGGCTGATTGAACGTTTCCAGCCATGAAATCTAAATGCATACAGTATGTACACTAGGCACTTTGCATTAAGAGCTTCTCATGACACATGCTGTAGTGTCGGGGGAGGCTGTGAACCATGTGCTGCATTATGTTGCTGCAAGAACAGGAGGATTGTTACTCACTTGGCTTGGTGCATAACACTTATCTAATCGCCGCTCAGTGTTCTATTGCCAATGTACATTTCCTTTCATTCTTTTCAAGGTTTTAAAATGGCTTTTCTTCCAAATATTACACTTAAAATCTCTGATATCTGTTGTATAATGTTTCATATGAATGCACGTTAGTTTGTTATATTCTAATACTATTGTTCCATCTCTCTCTTCCAGCTGAATCTTGCGGTGGCGTTGTCCAAGGCCTGAATGGCACGATAGAGTCGCCTGGTTTCCCCCACGGCTACCCCAACTACGCCAACTGTACGTGGCTGATAATAACGGGGGAGAGGAACCGGATCCAGCTAACCTTCGTCACGCTGGCGCTGGAGGAAGACTTTGATATTGTATCAGTTTACGATGGACAACCATCGCCTGGCAACTTGAAAATGAGGTTAGATATTATCCTTTAAAATGTAAAATCTCCATCCTTTCCCCCCCTTCTTTTCCTGCCCTGCTCTGTCTCTCCCCTCTGAAGTCTCTGACTTTGACACTTTCACAGCTCTACTTTTGTCTTTCCTCCAAACAAAGCATTGGCGTTTGAACAACAGCACGCTGACATCTGGGCTTTGACTACTTAATCTATTCATAACGGTGACAGCTTTAACTTGATTAGATTTTCTGCCTGATTGGATGAACGTTTGAGGGGAAAAAAAGGGGTTTTTGTGCAAGGTAGATGGAAAAAATATAGCTTTAAGGAAACTGATGCTTTGACTGATTATATTTGGAAAGCTACTTTTTTTTTTTTTATCAAGTTCATAGTTCTACCTACCTGAGGTCAAAGCTTTTACAGCCACTACAGATCAGCCAACATTCATTGTATATGCTATATGTATGATCAGTGTGGGTGGGAAAACATCTTGAATAATTCAGAAATCACAGTATTTGCACTTTTACCAATGTTTCATGTAACCCGGCTGTCATTTTACAGAGGATTCAGCTCAGGGGGGGAAAAGGACGTTACCAGCATGACAACATGCATATTTGATAGTCGCATACTTTGTGGAAACAGGAGAGATTAATAGTCACTATATGAAATTGAATTAAGGTAACCATGTGATGGATGTGAGGTGGTGGATGCCTTCAGCAATAATGCAGATGTTGCAATAAAAAGGACGCAGTGTATTTTATTAAAAGCATCTAGAATTTTAAATGTAGCAAGGTTTTTTTTTTATTTCTTTTTATTCTTTTTATCATTAAAGCTGATCATCTGCATTGCTGACACTAGGTTAGACGGCACTAGCTACTGGCTCGTTTCAATTATTTGTGGAGTAAAATAGATGTCAGTGACAAACTGGCTGCATCCCCTACTTGGTGGGTTGTTGGACTGAAATGTTGTTGCTGAAAAGGCAGAGAGAACAACATCTACAGAGCTGCCAAATGTAAACTGAAGCTTATTCATAGGTCTGTGCTTGTATGTAGGAGGTAGAAGCTGGGATGGCACCAAGTAGTGCATTGAAAAGATGAGAGTATGGAAGCATAATGCAGCTGTATTGTGTGTTGGTGTTCAAGGGGAACAGACTTGTTATTTATGATATGTATATCAATGGGTTTAAAAGGAGGCTTCCTGTCTGTATCCCTATTGTGATCATGTTTTTAGTTGCTAGAGTGAATGGAAATATTTCCAAATATAGGCATGGATTTAAGTCCAGATTTGATTACTTCTCCGTTTCATGTAAAAGTTCAAATCTTTCTGGAAAATTCAATGTTGCCAAAATGTTTTCGACGAGCTGGTGTCAAGTTACATTTTTCTTTCAGAGCTCGCTCGACCCTGAGAGCAAAATAACCAACCTGACCAAATGGCAGCAGGTATTTTTTTTATACCAAAGCCGTATACACAGCGCTGACAGAAGTGCCATTGAGGTTTGCAATCTCACTGGCATTATTTCACCTGCAGCTTGGGCTTTAGAGCCACAAAAAGAAATGAAAAAAGAAAAAAGAAAAAAAAGAAAAGAGTATATTAGTTTGAAATAACGTCGTGTTATTGTGTGGCTTCACTGAACTGTGATGAGGACTGTCTCGTCCGTTTTCAAGGACAAAACATTTAAACACACATACATTACGTCCTTATATTTCTCTTCAAAGATGAAGACTTGAAGAGAAACTACTCTGAAATGTGAAAAATAAAACTAAAATCCTTAAATGGATAGGATTTTTACTTCCATGAACCGTGATGCTGAGCTCACAGGCAGAGATGTTCCTGCCTGCCCGCGCTCACTGGCTCTGTCACTGGTGTTAATTCGCGCTGGAATTATTTGGCACTCACATTATGCCACCGTGGCTCAAACATACCGGGGCCTTTTCAAATACACTGTCCCTTGCAATCCCTCATATGTAATGGATCACTATAAGGTGGTGTATTAGCGTCGCACTGAGCTTCTGGGTTGTATATGTGGTCGGCTCTTGTGGGTGAGCCCGTTCCCAATGTCGCTGAGGTCAAGCGACTCGCTGAGAGGTGCAGCCTCATTCTCTCCTCGGCTCAACCTCCTCTGTTGGTGTAAGCACAGCTCGGACTGGTGTGGACATTACAGACGACAGGCTGCATATTGCTGAACTGAGATCCCTGGCTGGCCTTCTTCGGTGCCCTTGGGGATTTCCTGGTGTTTGTCACTGCTTGTAAAGCTTGAACCCTGCACTTAAAACATCCCCCCAGGTTCAGCTGAGCACCACGAGCTATTGAATCACAGCCACCCTCCCTTTGGCCCCATTCAGACCTGGTATTAACATCTGTCCTCAGTGATTGGATCACATGTGGATAGTCTTGACTGTTCACAGCTGGTATTAAAATGCGCTCTGGATGCTTTTACTGTCGCCACATGAGATCGGATTTGGCTTCGCAGCCCTGTATTCAAATACACAATGATGTGCTGTCTGTTAGCAAGAATAAAATGATGTTAATATGGAGTCTGACTGTACATACAGGAGGCGTCAGGTACAGACTTAAATCCACAATCCATTACTTCTACTTTTCATGTGAAATAATGCATACGTTCTAATTTGTTGTAACATGACTTAAGGCATCATTTGATGATCAGTGTTGATATTGTGATGGCTACAAATAGATGAATTTATGGCTAAAATAAACAAATTATGTCAGCTAAGGACACGGTGTCTTATGTGTCCTGAGGACAGGCTGCATTCATGCAGCTCAGGAATGAGGACACATGTCCTTAAACCACCCTATAATGTGGGTTTCAGATCAGATCTGAGGACAATATCAGACCTCTACGAAGAGCAATCTACCTGTAATCGGATCAGTCAGGACAGGGTCATCTTCACTAAAGCTCATTCAAAATGATAATAATAATAATAATAATACCACTGAAAAAGCTTTCCTCCCACAAAAGTTGATTTCAATTATCCTGCTGTTTGTCTGGGCGTCCATGAGGCTGTGGTCAGCTGGCTGACCTAGAACCCTCTCCTCTGGTTGAATAGTGTTCAACGTACTGATATGAACCCATCAGACTGCCCACGTGGTGGACAGTCAGACGAAGCCAAAAGGAGCCATTTCTTTGTTCACAAAGAGCAGCTCTGAAGAGGCAGGAGATATCTTCCTCTCACAGCTACCCCTCCAACTGGCCTCTGACCCGGCGTGTGTGGGGGGGAGTGGTGCGATCTCATATATAGTAGAAAGGCTGATCTGGCATCTGTGGCCTCTTCATATCGGCCCCAGCTGTGCGTCATCAGAGGTAACTCTCCTTCATCCCACTCGCTCTGATGACTGATGTCAACAGTGGGAAAATATTTATTTCTGAGGCTGAAAACCTTCTCTCATGTAGAAATCACTGTCAGCTGTCGGGGGAGGTACAGAAGTGGCTTTGCAGACCTGATTTTGTCAAAGACCCCCCAATCCATTACAGACAGTTTTTCCAAAAAAAAAGAGAGATATACAGTATTAAAATGAAAGCTTTCCTGTGTGTAACATACCACACGTACACACATACAGCAGCAGTAAAGAGAAAAACTGCTGAAGAAACTGTTTTAAAAGTGTTGTAAAGCCTCGGAAGCTGCTCTGGAAAGTAAAAGTTTCCTCAGCCATCACTCAAGTCTGCAGGGATGAGTGACTGATGCTCAAAATATGGACTTAATCATTTCGGAGTTGTACTTTAATGCTCTTCTGTGTGTCACTTTCACGTGTCCTTGAAGTGTAAACTTTATTGCGGCGGAACAAGTGTAATGTGTGTCTCTGATGTCGTTTTTTGCTCGTGTAAAGCACTTTGGGATCTTATCGGTTCCTCTTCCGCGCACAGTCTCAAGACGGAGCGTTTGAATCTGCCATTCATCACTTTCACTGTCTTAGGGAATATGTTTCATGTCACTGTCTGAGCATGTGCGTCATCCAGGCGTGATCGTTGTCACACCTCACTTCCCATCTTCAGCTGGCAACTTATTCTTATAGGAATAAAAATTGGGGTAACTGTAGAGCTAGTGGCTCGGCCATCACCATCATCAGCCTGTTACAGCCATCATTACTGTGTCATGAACAAACAACGCCGAGAAACATTCATATTGGAGGCAGAATATCTGACATGTGGTGATATTACAAAAAGAACTGAATGGCATACTCCACAATTCCAACGGTGATAAACGGCATGCCGTGAAAAGAGGAACTGCTTTGCATGTTGTCTTTTAGAGGAATGATTTGTGACGGATACATGTTTAAAGTACTCAAGAAGTTAAGAAATAAAAAATTAATTGCCACTCAAGAGTTGATGAGCTAATTTCCATCACAATTGCCAGGGAATATGGCTGCTAAAATACATCTGCTGAGGGGAGAGGAGGAGAGGCGAGGGCTCTACTGTGTCTTTAAATAAATGCACCAAACATGGTGTGTCTCATAGGTTTTAGATTTTCAGTCATCAGGGTTGAGGCCACGCCTGGAGCTGGGTGTTGGTCCACCCTCTTAACTTCTTCTGCTACAAGTAAAATGACTTAAAGGGCCAGTTCAGATTTTTTCTAAGTGCGTTTGCAAGGGGTACTGAACCGTAGTAAGCACGGACTGAGCTAGATGTGTGTGCTCTGTGCTGGCCCTCTACACTGAGAACCAACATAAGACAGACATGCTCACATTTACTGAAAACATGGCTGCCACTGGGGACACAGAGAAAAATAACAGATTGTAACAGTATATAAAAATGGAAACGGGTTAAGGTGAATACACATTCTTAATGGTTATTGCTCTCTCTATGTGGCCCTGTGATGGACTGGCGACGTGTCACCAGCGCCCCCCAAGATCCTCATGTGGAGGATACAGTAGTAGTAGTGCTTTTTCTTGACATAAACAACATTTTGCTGCTGATTTTAAACTGCTCCCTTCAACCGCTTGTGACTAACAACTAAATATGATTTGCTGTATATGAGTTACCTCCCAAAGTATAAGGATAGATGTCCAATATTCAGTGTCAAAACTACTTACTGTATTCCTAAATTGTATGTGTTTATTATGTCCAAACTAATTTGTCTTCCATGAGCAAGTGACAGAGTAGATTTTGTCACGTTTAGCCATGTGAGAGTTTTCACATTGTTTTCTCTTAAAATATAGTTTTGAGTAAGATAGGAGTGTATGGCTAAATAAGACATGGGGACAAATTGACAAACTGATCCCATCTTCTTGTGAACATCTGCTTCACCCCACCTGCACTTGCCACATCTCAAGAACCAGGTTCTTCAGTTTCGGGTATTTGTTTAGTTTGATCTTGCCACTGATCTTTGTGCCTTCCAGCTTATCTCCAGAAAATCCTCCTCTGTCCCTCTTACTTAGAACTATATCACTGCACTTAGCCTGAGGGCGATCTGTCGTAACAGAATTCACAAATGTGATGGGATTATTTGATTATAGGGATATAGATAGACTCTTTTAGCAGTTTGCCCCTGTGGTTATCTGTGTAGGAGTGTAAATATAGCCGTAGTGGTGGACGCATCAATGGAGGTTTTGGTTGGGATTTTCTTCGTCTCAAATGGCGTGTGCAGCATCAGATGTTTTTGCTCAAGAAAATTAATTATGATATATTACATACATATTCTATTCCACTGTAATATTTACCAGAGTGTTATTTTATTTACCTCACGTATACTTAAGAAAATAACAGAAAACACCAAGGAAATGCATAAAGTTGAAATTATTTCAGGGTTCCAGTGCTCTCATGTTTGTCACAACATGAATATGTGGAATGTTGTAGTAGCCAACACTAGTCATTTACAGTACGAAGACACCCCTCTAACATCGGGGAAATCGCCTTCTTCCAAACCCATATTTCCTGGAACGTCCCTCTTCAAACGGTCCCTTCTGAATCCAACTTTGTGCTCGTCTGAAAAGAAAGATTACTTCTCCAGTTCTCACGAGTTTTTATTAAGACTGTCAATAGAAAAAAAAAAAACTCATCTTTCTTCTAATGACTAAATCAAAGAGTAATCAAACAGTGTGCATTTCAGACACCATTGTTTAATTCTAAGTTATCAAACACAGAACTACACATGTAACTATGTGATTTCAAAGAACACAGGACAGTTAGTAATGGTCTTTATTAGAACCACAGCAGAGGAAATGGCAAACAGACAGGAGACGGGGAATCAGCAGGTTTGTGAAGGCACTCGCTGACAGAACAGCAGAGATGCACGCAGTTTCTTTGAGGGGGAACAGCAGGCAGGTAGGTAGATGCAGAGAGTTGAACCAAACACATCGCTCCCAGTTCGGGGACAGAAACGTGGTCAGGGACAGAAGGCTGAGGAAAGATCCAGGGTTCAGGGTTCAGGCAGAGGCAGGCAGGGTCGGCAAACGAAAGTCAGTCCGGAAATAGACGCAGCAATCTGGCAAAGGAGTGCGTGAGGAGCTGGAGTACATAGGGACGGCTGACTGTTGATTGCAGGAGATGAGGAGCAGCTGTGATCACAGGTGAGGTGTGTCTTGGCAGGTAGAGTGGGGTGGAGTCAGGTGAGTGAGAAACTGCTGAATGAACTGTGACATCAGGCCTGTAAAGTGCCAACCAGGTCATCTTAAAATAAACCTTCAAAGTCTCTGGACAGCTGCCAGCGTATTACGCACTCTGTGCCTAGAGTGGTTAGTTTGCCACTTGCTTTCCACTCGTTGACGATGTCAAGGAATTCCTCTGCGCAGGTCTCAACAATTGGTCGCGCATCTGTTTATTTGACAGTCGCGGCAAAGGATCGCGCCACGTTAATCTCGGCTGTATTAATCGCAACCATTAACGCGTTAACTGTGACAGCCCTAGTTTTTATACATTTTGCACAGTGGGATTAGCCTTTTCAGCAACTAAAATTGTGTTAGACAATGGTTTTCTGTGTCTGTGAAAGCACAAATAACAACAATAATAATAATAATAATAAAAAAATCTAACTCTCTGCATATACACATCAGAGGAACGAGGTGAGGCAGAGAAAGGTTATCCGTTAGCTGTTGTGTCTTTGTTGTCGACTGATAAGGCTAATAAGGTAAAGGTTTGTGCGTCTGTGTTTTAATTGTGGACTGGAATTAGAGTAATTGTCCGATGGTGAATTTCAGACAGATTATGTCACAGAAAAAGGTAATAAAAGGGTTAGAAAAACATAAAGTATAGAGAACAAAATAAAAAGTACCTTGAGACTCCATGATGGCTGCAAGGAAACTTTAATTATTATAAATGTCTCACCTTCTCTTCTCGTCTGAGACAAAAATGTCGCCACTTGCTAATTATGTTTATAAGTCATCCAATATTTTCACAGAATATTTGTGCTTGCATAACTTTTGAGAAAAGGGCACTGTGGAAATTGTGTTTTCTTTCTTGCTTTCTTTCTCTACAAGTATAATGTGTCCTTTGATTTTATGGATATTCATGGATCAAAATACAAAACGATCATGGTTTAAAATGCACAAATATGAAGTGTGCGACTTACAAACTGAAATGGAAGAAAGCAAAATGAAATGCCCAAAGGGGAATTATTGATTTTCAAAATTGGTTACCTATGAAGTCCGATGACCCCATCCATTTGTCCTCAACATGATGGAAGCGGAGCTTTTTGTGCAATATTTCATCCAAGCATTTTGTTTTCTTGTTTTCTTTTCATGACAGGTCAACAATACGTCTGTGCGAGTTAACTGCACTCAACTTATTGCTTTTATTGGTAGCCGGTGTTCGAGGTACATTTATAGGACAAAGCACGGGCGCACACAAACCCCTCTTTAAATATTCAGCTGCTACTGTAGTTGAGATCATTTTGCAGTAACGCAATAAGTGAAGTGAAATAAACGTAAATAAATAAACAACATGTTCAAGTAACACGGAACCCCAAAAGAGTTTTGCATACTGACTTCAATTCAAAGCAATGAGGAATATCTAATAGACTCATTTTAAAGTCTCATCATAACGTAAGCATCACACACACACACACACACACAAACTTAGACTACACCCCGGGTGACTGCAGAGTAAAAAAAAACCCACGTTTTTCTGAGAAAAATAGGCCAACACTAGATAACCAGGCAATGGAACTAATCCAGGACTATAGCAGAGGAAGGAAGAAGAGATGTAAAGAGTGAACGAGAGACGGGGGGGAGGAAGGTAGGACTGCTGTGGGGAAAAAAGAGACACAAAGAGAGATAGGACCAGAAACACACCACACACACACACACAGAGGGAGGATGCTAAAGCTAGCAGAACTAAGTCTTTCTGCGGTTGGTAG
The DNA here is from genome assembly GCF_019176455.1 of Solea senegalensis. NCBI lineage: Eukaryota > Metazoa > Chordata > Actinopteri > Pleuronectiformes > Soleidae > Solea > Solea senegalensis. The sequence continues at coordinate 23,066,325 of NC_058027.1, read as the reverse complement.
CTCTGTCTGTCTGTGTCTTATTGTATTCTTGATAATTCACTAAGATGCTTCGACTTGTCACAGGCACATCACAAAGTTTGGTGCAGTTATAAAGTGCGATAAGAGTTGAACAGCACGGGGGAAACTCAGATGATGCATCTTCCTAAAAGCACTTTATGATATGTTTTTTTCTACCCAACTTGTGCTTTATCCATTTCTTCATGTTGTGAAGATGTTCTGTTAAGGATGCCAGGGTTTTTTTTTATTGTAGAGTCTGGAAAGTGAAGCAGCCCCTTGAATGGCCACTCGCATCGGTTGTGAAAAGAAGTCAATCTGCAGAGAAGAAATGACCCTACCTCTCTCGTGATATCAACATCAGGAAACATTTTCCTGAGGTGTTTATTGTCTCAGCCATTTTCACTACAACATAATGCCAATTTAGAGTAAAGTAAACTATATAAATGACAACATGTCTTGAGATATGCAGCACATCATATAATTGACAGAAAGAAGTGTCTGGTTGTGAAGGACAGGATGTACTAAGACTTTTTTCCTGCCATTATATTATGGAAAACGCTTTGCTGGTAATCCACTGTTTTTGTCGTGAAAGTTGACCGGGTTCATTAATTCAGTGAGGCTGCAGTAACTTTACTGCCATTCGGAGCTTCCTGGTTTCGGTTGCTTAGTAACTAACAAAGGATGTGACAAAACCTCCAAGTGCCTCGGTTAAAAACACGTCTGGGTGGCCAGTGCAGGGTAGGGTGAAGCAGGTGTTCAGAAAAGATGTGAAAACTCTCTGTTGGACACGTGTCTGTCACTTGTTCATTGGAAGACAAATTAGTTAGTATTTTTCACGTTCATATCAGTTTTGTAGGTGGGCAGCAATCAGTGTAGAGTCATAGCAGTGACTATACAATTTGACTCATTTTGCAGTAAGAAAAAAATTATGACAATATCCACAGAAGCTTCATAAACCCCTCCTTTCCCCCCCCCCAGAGCATAATCCACTTCTCTGCTTTTTGTCTCAATGCCTGAATATGGCTATAAATGTAGCTCCTATTGTTTTTTCCCCACCAGCTGTAAGCTGTTCATGCCTGTCACAATTGTACAGCACTTTATGTAATGGATATTAGTGCTGAATCACTCCATTGTTTTCTGATCAATTCCTTAATTATGCGCTCGGTAAACAAATTAGTACAGCAATAATTAAACATGCTCTTCACAGTTCATTCAGGTACAACGTGACATTTTGAATTTGGGGATGTTTTGTCTTCATTATTACCCAAAACGGCTTTTTCTTTTTCTTTTATTCTCAGCAGTAATTCTATCGTCAAACGCATGATGACATGACGACATGACGAGATGATGGCTTTGTGAAGCAGAGAAAAGAATGTGTGTATTGTTGACGGGGGATGAAAATGACCAGGAGGAGCTGTGGTCGCTGGAGCAGTTCCGTGGACTGATGCTGAGTTCAGCTGCTGGGCTCGACTGTCAGACTGATGAGAACATTTAGATCCACAGGCCTCCTGCCTTAACAAACACCTGTTACTGCTGAGACACGGCGGGGGGGGGGCGAGTGGCTACGGAAGGAGAGATGAGGCAATAGACGGGGAAAGTTACGGGGAGTTTAAGAGAAGTTTAAAAGAGAGTGGAGCAAACAAAGAGGGCGCAAGAAAAACAGCAAGGGAGGTGTAGGCCGGTGGCCAGATTTCAAGCTGAGCTTTGCTTAAGTTATCCTCCAAGCACATCACACACACACACACACACACACACAGTCTGTAATATTGCAGTTCATCCCACTCTCTTTCATTCAGAACGCTGTAAAAGTTGAATTTACTGTAAATCAGGATTAGTTTTGGTCGCAGACACAAGACTTTCTGCTTTGTCTGTTTGTCTGAAGAAAAGAAAAGGAGGATTAAAAAATGAAAAACACCACCAACAATGACCTTCTCTCATGAACCGTTTACCAACAGACTCTGGTTTTTATGTCGGCAAACTTTCAAACGCTGCTTGTGTTTGTGGGTTTTTTTTTTTTTGCTCCAAGAAGACACTGAAGAAAAATAAATAAGATACAACAGTGGAAAGTTCTTGCTGTCGACCACTTTGATCTCTCTCACTGAACACAGCAGAAATTAAAACATCTGTGTTTTTTTTATTTCATGAATGTTGCTACGTGATAGTCCGTGTAACAACGAAACAATTGAGGGGAAAAAGCACCGTGTTGCACCGCACCATTAAGATATTCTTAATTGTGCTATATTTGTTTCCTGAATTATTTATTTCCCACCAGTTTGTTTTAATATACCGTAGCCAGGGCCGCACTGTGGAGCACGTGGCTGTTTTTCCAAGTTCTCCACGTTCCTCCCACAGTCCAAAAACATGCAGAGGTTAATTGAACATTCTTAGAATTGTTGTTTGTCTCTATGTGTTTGCCTTGCAATGGACTGGCGACCCTGCATTTGGTCTTGTGTGACCCTCATGTGGAGGATAAATCAGTATAGGGGATGAATGGATGGATAAGATATCCAGTTAATCCACACATAATGAGCCCTGTTCATCCTTTTACATTCATGACTCACTTGTACTGAGCATTATTGATCAATAATGTATGTTTTGAATGCTACCCTTTGTTTCTGTAGTTGCTATTTTTTGTTTTAATGGGCTGTCATCACATGCATTTTTAATTCCACGGCTGTTGTCAAAGTTAACAGCGCGACCTTGCATTTTTGGCTTGTCAGAGAGATGATTTTGATTTTTTTTTTTTAAAAAGTGTTTTTTGAATTTACATGGAAAATAGACTGTCATCACCTGAGATACATGTAAAACTGTGATGGCAACAGTCAGATCTAACGTAACAGCCACTTTCTCTCTTTTCCCTTAAGCATAGCAGCTGATTTAGATTTTGCATTTTAAAACTTCATACAACATAAGATGTGATGTGCGCAGCATTAAGACACAAGGCCCTAAGTCTTGCTTTCATGTGAGCTGGCGTACAACCCCGATCCTCTCCTATTGTTTTTTGCTTCTGCCGGGTGTTTGTTGAGCGAGTAAAAAATGGAATCTACACCTCTTGAAAACACAGATTAAATAAATAAATAAATAAATAAATAAATAAATTGATTGTTTCAGACACATCAAGGTAGAAAGGCCTGGCTTGTAAAAAAGCCAGAGTTTGAAATGCCTCCAAATGTATTTTCCTTTTTTTTTCAGAGAGATCAAAGTACAGAAAGCAAAGTGCTTTGATATCAGAGTAAAAATATGTATATATATGTTCCCCACATTTCTAGTTTGTAGCTTCATCAGGAAATAACATTTTCAGCTAAACAAAAGTTCAAATAAACATTTTTTGTACTCTGCAAATCAAGCTGCTGTTCCCCAACATTTATTAGCATTTATATTCTATAAATTCTATAAATCTGATGTGGTAACACCTGACACAGTCTATGGACTGTATAGGAAACGTTTTTAAAAGTAATTTTAACTGTATGGCTGTGTTTTATTTTTTAATGATTAGAATTATTATTATTTTTTTTTTAATGAACCCAAAATACAAAATAAAAACCACACACACATTAGGGACCACAACCCATACAATCATTAGGCAAAAAAGTTGTTCAAAATACACTATTGTTGACGGAGAGAATGGAACAACAGTTTTCTTCCATTGCATCATTGTTTTATTGTGGTGCATTTGCTACAGCAACAGCACATAATAGCAAAAGTTTCACACACAAACAAGAACTCTCTCCATCCTTTTTCAGCCTGTGGCGTTTGCCAAGGGAAAAAAAAAAGTGCTACTTCATTTACAGTTTTACTCGTGCACTATGTCAACCACCTGTTGATTCTCCTTCATCTCTTATTTTAGTCACTCTTTCATTGGCTCCGTTTTACTCTCCGTTCCTCCGGTTTCTTTCCTGCCAGATGGAAGTGTTTGTGAAGAAGTGAAGGCACTTGTGGTTCAGGTGCCAGAGTGTCCTTGAGCCAAACAATGAACTCTAAATTGCGTCCTCTACTGTGTGAGATTGATGTGTGGTGGCAGGAAAAAAAACAAAAAACCCTCTCCATGTAAATGTGCTATGGGTGATTGTCAAAACAAAAGACAAATAGCTAAATCATGCTTTATATACAGACATTTCACAAACAGTGTTTGATGACAAACTTTAATTTTTCAGTTTTTAGATATCGTCATATTTACAAATGTGTGGTGACTGTGGGAAAAAGCATGGTGGGAGTGTTTAAATGTCAAATTTGCTTATGTGGGCAGACAGTATTGTGGATAATTGGAACAATGATGTCTGTGGTCGCTGCTGTTGTGTGTGTGTGTGTGTGTTGGGAGATTATCTGAAAACAACATGTTGTAGCTGCAGTGTGTAACTTTTGGTGGGTTTTGCTGTTGTCGATTATGTTATTATTATTCTGCCTGTGTTTGGTTTTGGTGAACAGAAACAATGTCACATGATTTGGATTCAGTGTCCTTCAGTTGTAAATGGCTCCATTGAGCAGCGACCTGAGGCAGCGCAGAGGTGGGCGGAGCAAGAAGCTTTTATCCTGTCAAACTGCTGAACGATGAGATATTTGAGCAGTTGTTAGACTTCCGACTGTGTTTTCAGTCAGTCTCCAACCAGTCATTTTGCTTTACTTGTGCAATCTTGCTGTTGCCTGTGTCTTTTATGACATAAAACAAATTGCCATTGGGAATGTCACTGGAATGAGTGACAAAACTTGAAAAAAACACATATTTAAAATCTACGCACTTTTAATTAAAGGAGGGTATGATGAGCGCCTGAAAATGTCATGTGAGTAAGTTCTTTTGCCCATTTTTCCAGAATATCTTTCAATATCTGGCAGCTAAAATAGTGAATTAACAATTTAAAATGAATCAAAACAAAAAGTTGTATTTAGAAAAAGCTTTGTGGTAGGTTAAATTTGAAATTTGAACATTATAAAACATATTTGGAATCATATTTGTTTGAGTTTTTGTCTCAATGTCCAAAAACAGGCCATAAAATGGTTTTAAGTCATTGCGTCCCCATCACATGTGTGCAAAGTTGAACTAAGTACATCAAATACAAATCCTAGTTCATAGACCTCATGTTCACTAAAATGTGGATTTGTTTTTTAGTCTGAACCAGACCTGTTCTAGCTTGACCCGAGCCCAATGCAGTTAATTTGAGCCGTGACACATAATTGTTACCATGGTTACAGCTCTACAGCTGGCTCTCAATATGTATTTAAATAAGAAAATGATTAGGACTATATATGGTGCTACACACACACTCAAATACCAGGTACAAAATATTTGTTTGTATATGTGCTGGTGTATTTTATTCTAGTATATTTAACCTATAAGAGGATTTTATCTTGTCGCCTTTTGAAGGGAGCTAACAAATCTCACCAGTGCACATCCAAACTTCCCACAGAGACCTACACTCTTCCTGCAAAAGCATCAATGTAAATGTCTCTTTAGATTTGTCGGGGAAAACAGAAAAAAGTCCAGTTTTCCCTCAAAAACACTGAACTAAGTCTCCTGTCATCCAGTGAGTCAGCCGACTTTGCATAATTGTATCCCTGTGGCCAATTGCAGCACATAAAAAATGATGAGCTCATCTTTAGTCTCTTTTTAAACCCACAGAGGACCACGAGGTTACTATAGCAACTGAAGACAAGCGGTGATGGAAGACTGACAGCTGACAGATTAGTGTCACAAAGAGAATTTCTCTCTACCTTCTTTTTTCCTTTCTGTAAAATATGGGTGGTTAGCGTTAGACTCTTTTTAACAGTGAGACGTGAACTTGTAGTTAATCAATAAAAGGTGTTGTTGTTGTTCTCTTGTATGGATTAATAAACCAATACAGGTTACCAGTGATACTTTGGCAGCTGTAAATATGACGAACCTGGCCAAGTATGCGTGGGAATCCCTTTTTTCCTCTTTTTTGTAATTCAGAGGTTTCAGAATGATCTCTCCTTCTGACGGCCATGTCTCGCTCTTTCCATTTAACTCTCTGCGAGCAAACAATGTATATCATGAAAGTGACTTTGGAGTTTATGGCGCCAATGTTTGCATTTCAATCCGATTTAAATTTCAAAGAAATTTGTGGCAGTCTCCTTGGAAATGGGCGGAGGAGGAGATTGAAAATAAGGAGACTGAGGGATTCCTAAGAGAGACCACAGAGAAGAGATTAAGAGGAGAAGGAACATTGTGGTGTGCTAAACACTCAAAAACACAACATTGAGGTTTTTGAAATTAAAATATGTCTCTCTCACACACACACACACACACACACGTGCCCACTGCCATGCACTGGGGAAACAGGTGAGGGGATTCACCATATTATGAGCTCCATATTCATTAAGTAGAAATCTGTATTCCCTTAAGATATTTTTCTGATATTTTCTTTTGTGTGTGTGTGTGTGTGTGTGTGTGTGTGAGACGGAGAAAGAGAAAAATAGAGATGATGAGAGAAAAACAAGGTAGAAGTAATATTGTGTCAGAAAAAGTAGTTCAAATTCCAGTATCTGTACTTTGTTACTTATATTTCAAGCAACTTTTACCTCACATACATTTCCTCTAACTATCTTTGTTACTCGTGACTACCAAATAACATCAGAAGAAGAAGAGTTGGTCATGGTCTGTATTTATATAGAGCTTTTCTAGTCTTGATGAGCTGCTTTACACTACAGTTTTACCATTCACTCATCTTTCATACCCATTAACATCGGGTTAAGTCTTGCTCAAGGACACATATAGACTAGCAGAGCCAGGAATTGAACCCACAACCTTCCATTTGAAAGGCAACTTGCCTGAACTACCATGGCTCAACCCGAACTCCTCACTTTCTTAATACTTTTAATTCCAAAACTTAAGTACATACATACAGAAAATTACTTTTGATACTGAAGTACAGTAAATGTCATATACTTTTACTTAAGTAATATTATTAAAAATGGCTTCAAAGATAAGATACAGCACTTGTATCCCTTTAAGGTATAATTTATACCTTAAAGTTGCAGTCTTTACACAAGACTGCATCTGACTGCACTCAAAACTTTATAACTAAAGTTTTCTATGAAGTGTGTTTCATGTTTAGCTGAGGGATCAGGATCACAGGGAGTGTGGTTAAGGTTAGGTTCCATCTGTTGACAAATGTGTTACATACTGTAGCTTTTTTTTCTCCCAGCCACTTTCATGAATGAATGAATGAATGAATGAGGCATTGTTATTCTGTGTGGAGTTCCTTAATGTTCCTTCACTGCGGTAAAAGTTAAGTAAAGGTTCAGTCACAGTGAGAGGGAAGGCACCGGTGGATTTGCATAAGTGATCCTCTTTGCAGCAGTATCTCTGTAGCCACCTTAGCCCACACAAGTGATCAGCCTACATTTTTAATGAGGCACATTTTTAACGATGCTTTGGCCTACAACATCAAATCTGACCTTACCTGTGTGATTTACGATAATGTTTATCTCAGGAATGCTAAAGCGAGGCGTGCAGTAATCTCAGGAGTTCAGCAGGAGAAATTCCGGTCTGTAGCATGGGCTGCATTTAATAATAAATGTGGTCTCATGGTTCCTGAAAGTGACGCCAATGTCAAAGTGCCAAAAACCTATATTTGCCCCATTGACCACAAGGGGGGCCCACTCCACTGGTTTTGTTGGTGTTTTTCTGAATGTAATTCTGTGAGAAAATTTCCCAACTAAACATTTCATTTTCAGGTTATGGTCTAATTTACTCAGTCTAGCTTTATGTCCATTTTTTCTAAATAATGATCCTATTTTGAATAATATAAACAAAGATGGACAGACGGCAAAACTCGCGGCTCCAAAATGACACCACTGACGGGTGATGTCGGCACATCCCTTCAGGTCTTAAAAGGGATGAAGCGGGAAGTCCGCGATGAGTGAGAGGACAGGAAATGTCAATAACTGAGGCAAGAAAAGAAGGAGCTAAACATGCAAAGACGAGGGCAGGGGAGACGGCGCGTGGGGTGAGACGTAATAAAGTGGAATGAAGTTGAACAAAAGGGGAAGCAAGTGCGGATGATTTAATGAGATGTAGCCTACAGTGTGAAAATGAAAAAAAAAAAAAAAGACTATTTGATCCACATAATCTCTGTAGCTGCTTTGATAATGTGAGTTAATCAACATATGAAATCTGGACTTAATCTGATGGCTTCTGTTACTGAAAACCGATGGTAGAAAAGAAAAAGGACAGGACACAGAGATGCTTAACTGGACTTTGTCAGTGTCAAATGTTAGACACTGTGCTTAGGCTCCGACTGTCTGAGTCATTCTTTTAGGGTTCTATGTCTGAATCACGAGCGTTGAATTGTTCTCATACTTGAAGCAGAGCTAATTCCCTCAAACTCCTTTTTTTTAACAAAATGAAAAACAGTTACTTCACCACAGTCCTTCCTGTCCTCAGGCGTCGTCATTTTAGCAGTGATTTACTTTGGGTAATTGAAAAGGGGGGATGCTTAAGTTTTGTACTGCTCAATAACATAAAAAGGCAATTTGTTATTTTCTTATCCAGATACTGAGCTGGTCGGATAAAAAAAATAAAAATAAGAATCTCCTCAGAGCTGCTCCTCCTTTGCTACAGCACAATAACATTCAAGATGCCATCTGTGCCTCCACCTCCATCCTTCAAATGAAAAGTTACATTCATTTGTCTTTAAGAGTTAATGATCCTCTTCTGAATTTATTTCTTCTGAAGAAATATTGCATAAAATGCCCTACTTGGAATAATAACCTCCGTCTCGCATAAATAATGCAACGTAATTAACGTAACACGTAACTCCAGTGCAGATCAGTCATCTATAGTGGACCCTAGTGGACTTTTCTTTACTCTCCTGTGAAGACAAAAGACAAAATGATATGATCCACAATAATGCAAATGACTTCAGGACTACAAATCCCTGTTAACTGGGAACACAAACGGCAGAGAACACGGGGATCTAGCCTGTCCAACTTTTCTGTCTTGGCTGGAAAGCATATAGTGACGGATTACAGCTGCAACAGAAGGGTGGCAATCAATCAAACGTGGATGAGTAAGTGTGCGAAGGAGGAGGAGGAGGAGGACGGGGATTCTTTCATGTCAGTCATGCTTTATACACCAGGGAATGTGCTTAACAAGAAGCTGCGCCTTTTATTTCCCCAGTAATTTAACCCTCTGTTTTATTGCCTCTGTCTTTATTTACATTTGCGCTTACACTATTAAATTCTCATGACTGTATGGTACACGCAGGGAGGACAAGCTGCTGGTTCTGTCCAAAATATTATGGCTGCAAGAGTGCACGCGCCCGCCGCGGCTGTCGTCTGCAATCGCTACAAACGGCCGTATTGATTTCCTCACCTCCAAACTAGTAAAAAAGGCGACAATTACATAATGCGGTAAACAGTGCTCTAATTAAGGATTAAAGGCTCCGAGTGCTGAGTGAGTTATCACTGTAGCAGTCGTCAAAATATTCCATGAAAAATTCAAAGCAGCCTTATCTTGTTGCTCAAGCCTGTTTGTGATTTTCAGTTTCCGTTTCTGATCGGATTTTCTTTTCTTTGGTTTTAAATTAGGTCGCCTGGATTTATTTTGATGTTATGGCTGTAGAATTGTCAAAAATTGTTCAAGGAGTTTCTGCCTCTTTTTCCAAGATAACATTCACTTTCAATATCTGGCAGTTATTCAACTGACGTCAGAAACACGTGATGCGCTGGTGAATCTTGTCCGTGATTGGACGGTCGTTTCCGTGGAAGTGCTGTGTGCAAAGCTCTATTTCTCTGCTTCCCGATATGCATCCATCCATCTTCTCCCACAGTGGTCAGCAGTTGGTTTGCTCGTGGGCCAAAACTGATTGCAAAAATGCAAAAATGATTTGCTTTTCTACACAAAAATTGTAACATTTCATATTGACTTCAGAGATTTTATTCTTAGATTCCATTGCTAGAATTGACAGTTAACGTAAACTAAATGTTTGGTTTGAATAATAGAAATAAAAACACTGCTGTTATCATAAACAGCCACGTATGTGGTCCATAAAATAACGATTTGCATACGTTAGGCTGGGCCACACGGTGGTGTAGTGGTTAGCACTCTCGCCTTGCAGCGAGAAGACCCGGTTTCGAGCCCCGGTTGGAACAAGGGCCTATCTGCATGGAGTTTGCATGTTCTCCCCGGAGTTTGCATGTTCTCCGGGTCCTCCGGCTTCCTCCCACAGTCCAAAAACATGCAATGTGGGGATTAGGTAAATTGGACACTCTAAATTGACCGTAGGAGTGAGTGTGCGAGTGAATGGTTGTTTGTCTCTAGTTGTGTGTGGCCCTGCGATGGACTGGCGAACTGTCCAGGGTGTACCCCGCCTATTGCCCGATGTAGCTGAGATTGGCACAGCACCCCCCGCGACGGAGGATAAAGCGGTTAGATGATGACTGACTGACTGATACGTTAGGCTCAAAGAAGAGGCAGTAATTCTTAAAATTGAAATGATGAACAAGAAATAGGTGATTAAATACAACATCCACATTATTGTTAGATTAAGGCAGCAGTTTTATGAGCAAAGACATTTGAAGGCACTTTACGTGATGAAGATACAATGTTTTGGCCCAAATATTCAAATGTGTACAAAAAAATTGGCCCTTGACCACATTTGCTTGCTGATCCCTGATCTCCTGCTTTATCCTCCACATGAGGGTGACAGGGGGTGCTGGGCCAATCTCAGCTGTCATAGGGAGAACGGCGGGATCACACCCTGGACGCGTCGCCAGTTCATAGTTTTTGGAATTTTCTAGGCGTCGAGGAGTTACGATAATGAGAAGTACGCATGCCAAATCCTGTCAGCGACGACTGGATGGTAACAGAAGGGTAATCAAAATGATTAAAAACTGGCTAAAAATAGCCCTGAAAGTCTCAGGGTTAAGGCGTTCGAATAAGGGCTGAACATGTAATGAATCAAAATACATACACATGTCATTTGAATCGATATTTGCTCCCTTTAGAAGAAAACAGCAGCAAAGGCTCACAAATGAACAGTTTTGGTGATATCCAGTTTTTCAAACAAACTTTGCCTACATAACACTGTTCAAATGATGGAGTGTTTTTATGGTGATTGTTTTCAGCTGCCGAGTGGATGATTTGTTGAATATATTACAGCGGCTCGTGTTCGTCATAATGCAAGTGCGTGTGGCTGAGGCCTGTGGCACAGACTAAAGCTGTACTAACTCAATGAAGCCCAATGAAGAGAATAAAAATGAAATGAAATGAAATAAACCCACATGCATTTTGCTTTGTTTTCTGTGTGTGTTTGAACCTGACCTGTCCTCTGCACAGTCATACCAAACACCAACCTCAGGCAAAAGGAGAAAATAGCTTACATGTTGTGTTTAGGCGACCGTGGACTCAGAGGTACGGCGGGATAAAGTACATTCCAACCGTAAGATTGGGGTTTGATCCGAGGCTCTGTGAGACACTTGGTTGCTTCTGTCAGCTGTGAATTAACTTCAGAGTAGGATCATTGTCATTGCTCTTTATCTGCCTTATTCTGTAACCCTTTAACACCTAAACCTCATAATGTCCGGACTTTTTTTTTTTTGCTTATTTTAACCATCAAAGGACCAGAAAATGCTTTTTGCCAATTTTTTTCAGAATAACTTTCAATATGTGGCAGTTTTTCATTTACAATTAACTGCATGAAATGAAGAAAAACTTTGTTATTGAGAAAACAAACACTGTAGTTGTGCATGAGAACATTTGAAATTTGAACAGTATGAAACATTATTTGAAATTTGTTTCGTTTGAATCTTTGGCTCAATGTCAAAAAACTTGCTCGTCTCTGGTGATAAAGACACTGATTCCAATGGTTTCCTGCAGCACCGTGAGTGAAATTACTGTAATAAGCACGTGTACGCGTTGACGTGCAACTCCTCAGCTTTCAGAAACCGTTGGAATTCTTCCGATAGCACATACCGCCGCGTAATTACGGTAATGTAAAGTCAACAGTCAGTCAAACGTCGTCTGTGATACGTTGGGTGTTAAAGTTAACAGATACAAGTACATTATGTTCTCATGTGGTAAAAAAGTTTAGTTTTTGGAGCTAAAAAAACCAACAATACACGCGCAGAAATCATTTAACTGTGGGAGATGTATTCATTTATTTGTGTTCACGCGTTAGATATGAGCATCACACTGTATGTGTAGGCCTATGTGCTGTATATTTATATACACATTGCATATAAAATTCTTTTTTCAACTGCTGCCCTCTGGTAGAAGATACATAACTGCCAAATCACGCACAACCAGACTCAGAGATAATTCTTTTCCAACAGTTATTTCCATGAAACCGTAAAATCAGTTATTGGGATATTTTATCTTTATATGTTTTGTGTATGTGTGTTGTGGCTCGTTTTTATGAAACACCTCTAGAGTGGCTGCGTTCAATTTCGTTGTATGTGCTCATAGATAAATAAAGATTTCTGATTCTGATTCCTGATTGTGACATGTGCATAATGCACTGTGTGAGGGTGCCCTTCCCTCAGGCCTGTATGTGTGTGTGTGTGTGTGTGTGTGTATATGCGACCGTAGGAGCTTTTAATGTTCACACCTTGTCAGAAGTCTTTCACTTACCTTACAGATGCCGTGCACGCACACATGCACACAGGCATGTAGAGGACACATGTCATAGGCTGCTAAACAAAACCTGACAGAGAGAGAGAGAGAGGGAGGGAGAGAGAGAGAGAGAGGAGTGGATAGAATGTGATGATGATGATGATGATGATTGAGAGAGAGAGGGTATAGAAGAGGATGCATCGCTAATCCTTCCCTCCACTTTTCTTCCTTTCTGGCTTAGTCTCTCAGAAGCAGAGTGAATCAGTTTTAATGGTTTGCCAAATAATGCTTTACTCCTCCACAGTGTGTGTGCTTGTGTTTGTATTTGTTACCTTTTTTGGACATTTTCTGGCATAAAAACTGGCCTTGACAGAACCAATGGAGATTCTAATGAGCTAGAACCTCATTTCTGAGGAAGTCGTTACGTGTAGGGATAACGCTATGATTAAGCTGTCCAAATGAATGGAAGTCAGTGCAAGTGTGTGTGTTTAAAATGAAAGCTTTAGCCCAGAGGTTTCCTCTGTTGATGTTGCCCACAGCATCGGATTATATGCTTTTTCCAGTGTGGTCACACACAAGCATTAACCCTCAAAAAAACAGTACGTTCACCTCACGATACCTACATACTGAGAATAATGCAAACAACACGCACGCACACACTGTGGAGCACATATGTAATTGCAGAGCAGAATTACTCACCACTGCATGCAAACATACAGAATATTATGTCCAGACAGTAAATTATGGTGTAAATTATACATATGTCAATGTTATTTCACCAGCAGGATTTAGCTGCAGGAAATACTTACCTTACTGTGTGTATAATATTATAAAATAATATTATTATATTATATTTTAAATGTAGTTTAAAGTTTTCATATGCATGTCTGTATCTTTTTTGGCCATTTCTCTATTCTTTCTCAGATGGAGAATGTCTGGCACATACACACAACTCACATTCACGACTTTTTAGCTTTATATGTTTTTGTTCCAAGTGTTCCACATTGTAGATGGAAAAGAGCCAATGTCAGGCTTCCGGCCAGTTCTGACTTTAGTTATTCTGCAAAGTGAGTTAAACACAGGTGGACAAACTGTTCTGTCCCTCTCAGTTCTTACAGGTGTACACGAGAAAGAGCGGAAGTTAAGCATCATGATTACATGGTCAGCAACTTAAATTTCAGGAAATGTAAATAAAATCCTATATACAGTGCATATGAGCAAAAAAAACATTTTACAGAGAGAGAAAGTACTTCAGTGTGAAGGACCCAGAGCCTTGGCGAAAACCCAACAACCTGCAGACCTGCAAACCGTTGCTGATGTTGGCACAACAAGTTAAATCTCTGTTGCCATGTTTTAGGTTTCTTTGCCCCCATGAAATGATAAGTGTTTAAATTCCACAGGGTTTGGAGTCTTTGTGTAGACCCTGACTACTGTAGATGTTGCCCGGCAGGTGAAGGAAGAAATCCAACTTTCAGCTCAAGTGAAATGTTTTCTTTTGTGGCGACTGGACTGGACAAAACATTTTTCCTCAACAGCAGGGCTACATGTCAGACTATTGTTCTACTACCGGAAACAGCTGCTCCGTTTATGGTCCAATGAGTATATGTTCTCCGTCAGCTTGTCATCGAACAAATCAGTGACTTTTATCACATGGGACCCATTTCATAACCTTACATTCAGCCTGAGATCCTCATTGAGTATAACACCCTCTTTTTAGGGTTCACTTGAAACAACCAGTGACCCATGTCAGTGCCAGATTCACAGTTAGAAAAACACTGGTTTACAACCAGTTGAGATGTGGCTTGATGCCAGCTGCTTACTCATACTCTCCTGCTGCACGGCTCCTGTTCCTTAACATAGCTCAGACAAATGAGTCCCACTGAGATTCTGAAGAGCTTTTTTTGTATCTATTGTGACCTAAAATTACGGTGGCTTTTCTCAAAAATTGCAAAGCTATTTCCATTTTTTTAACGCAGGGTTATTTGTGCGTAATTTGCAAAATAGATGCAAATTGCGAATCAGAAAAAAAGAAATACTGGCAGCATTTATTTCATTCAATGAGGATGTGATTCGTACTCAAACTGCAACTATGTGTCATAAGAAAGAGACGTATATTATGATTTCCTGCCATAATTAGCACACTCAAAAATCACAGTGGATGGTACTAAAAGTTTTTATCGTTTGCATTTGCTGAGTTCAAAGTGATAGAAATGCTGCTTTTAGGCTCCAGTCTTGATAAATATACCTTCATCTCAGTGTCAGCCCAGTAAACAGCAAGTGCTAATTGTGGAAATATCTTTTTAAGACTCTCAAGCTCGTCTGATGTGAAATATCCACATTTATTTCGACTCAGGTTCGATATTGTTCCAAATAAACATTCAATGCTCTCGACTAAAGGTATAATAAAGAATATAGAATATATGAATAATGCAGGTTCATTGAAACACAAAATGCCCTAATGTCCTAATTAGTCCTGCACTTAAAACCCAAAGTCATCACCATGTAATGTGTCATCATTATGTTTTTTAAAAGGTTTTCTTGGTTTGAAGAAGATTTTTTGTTATACTATCTGTTAGAAAGATTGACAGACAATGTGCTAATTGGTAAACTCTCTACTCTTCTCTTCTCTTCTCTTCTCTTCTCTTCTCTTCTCTTCTCTTCTCTTCTCGAAACATTACACATGTCAGTACTTCTCTTAAAAGCAGCTTGAGGCTACAGTGGCTAGCTTGCTGCCAAACTGTCCCATAGGCTTTTAATAACAAAGCCAGATAAATTATAATCTTGCTAAATAGTCGATACATTTTTGTTGAACTAGTCCCATTAATGTGGTTCAAATAAAAACAAGATGTTACGGTGTTAATGTGGTTCACTTTCACATGGACATAAGTCGTTTAGAGAGAGTAGCCATCACTGCTAAGCTAAGTTAGGCTAGGATAACAACCATATGTGGATGTATGTGTGATGCATAGTCCTGCATGGGCACAGGTGGAGGTGCGACAGTCCCAGAGCCTGTACAGCATAATGCATATTTCCTACTACCAGTCCCTCATTTTGTAAAATCCAAATCTCAGACATTCAATTAGAAACTCATCATTTCAACATCTCATTCATATTAATTCAATGCCAGATTGGCTTCAGCTCGGCCAGAAAGCAGCAATCCCCCTGCAATTTCTTCAGAAATTGCCTTCTCTAGTTGTGTTTGTGCTATTGTTTTTCTGTTGTTCTTATCAAAATCTCTCCCAGTAAAATTCTGTTGTTATTGTGTTGAACTCTTTTCAAGTCACCCCTCCCACCCCCCCTCTCTCTGTGTCCCTGTTTTCTCCTCAACAAGCACTTCTTGTCTGTCTGTCCATGTCACTGACAGACTAGTGTTCTGCCAGAGAGAGTTAAAAATGGATTGCGCCCCCAGAATGACAGGTGGAAACAAATAGCTTCAGCCAGGGATATACATCTACTGTACGAGTGTCAGGTGTATCTAGTGTTGGCAAGAAGAAGCCACATGCCCTGTAAGGCAATGTTGGAAAATAGTAATATTTGTTTTATGAGTTTACACACTGGGCTCATCTCAGGTTTGTGTGACAGATTGTTTTTCTACGTGTCAGAGCCACTAGATATACGAGGAAACAGAGATATGAATCGCTGCTATCTCTCATAATAGTCAGGAAAGATAAAACTGTTATACATTTTATTTTTTTGTCATTTTTGTTTTTTTTTTCTTGGGTTTTATAAATGTCTTGCTTAAATCTGTCCATACAATTCAAGCTGTTGTTTTATAATGACAGTTTGTGTGCAGTAAGTTCATCAGTAGACCTGACCAGTTCACTCACAAATTTGATTACTCAGCGATTAATTGTACAGCCCTACTCTCAGGCAACATCTAACACTACTTTTTCATTTTACAACATACCGCATTTGTTGTGTCTCCCCTGGAGTCCGTAGTCCTTTGGTGTTTTTAAAGCACCTAAAACTGAGAAGTTTGGAAACTTTGATGCGGTGTTTCAGTATGGATGGGCAGAATTTGACAACTTTAAATTAAAATTATTAACAATTTGGCACATTTGCTTTGTGATTGGTTCTCACTGGCCACACCCTCCATGATGAGCTGAAAATGAAAAGCGTTAGTAACAGTCATTTTCAGTTATAGTTCGACTTTGTCATTCATACTGTTTCACACTCTCCAAAACTAGGAAAATCAAATGGTCATGTGATATACAGTATGTTTCCCAGGTTTGTAGTTTTCAGGTACAGGTACAGTTGTAAAAGGCCATTTTAAATACAAACAGAGGAGTATGGCTGTAGCCTGCGCTGGTTTTACAGTACATGCAAAATAAAGGAGCAGAAAAAGAAAAAGAGGCCAAGTGTGAACCATCACTACAATCAGGGGGACAACTGAGTGCACCACTCAGTGTGTTTTTATGACACACACCAACCACTCCCATTTGTCAGCTTCAAATCTGAAATGTTGCCATATAGGTTTTATTTCCTTTTTATTTCTTTTGGAGACAACCTCTTTGTTTTTTTGTTTTTTTTTTCTAGGAAATAGTTCAAAGGCAACTTACAGCTTGCTTTATCAAAATGACGTCGTAAAATGGCTTTTAGCTGATATTGTGTTATTGCTGGCTTGTTCACATTTCAGAAATCCTCATTTCAGACAGAATCTGTCATGTTTTATGAGAGTCCTGCTGCATTCAGCCTGACTTGATGTGAGTAGGAGAAAGTTGAGCATTTTTTCCCCCCCCAGTTTGATTTGCCTTCCTATTCCAAAACAATAAGCCTCCCATCACAGCCACAGTAAAAGGGTCACTAAATAAGTCCAATATTCCCTCGTCCTGTCAGGATTCCCCCGATGTCAACCCATAAATGTCTGTTTATGGCTTTCTCTCACCTGTGAGGTGTTAAAATTCCCAGGCTGCCGATACCACTCTTGATTTGGCATTGTTAAGGTGTGATTGATGCACGTTGTCAAACACAGTGGTAGAAAAACGCTGCATAACACCCACAGACGAAGACGCGCAGTCAGTCAGCTCTGTTCAATACGGACATAAATCCTTAAAAAAGGAGAGACAGGAGATCAACATTAAACATCCATTGTTCAGTACCACATTCATTTACAGGCGGTGGTGTATTTACTGTAAACAAATGAGCGCACCAACATGGAGAGCAGTAACCTCTGGAAGTCGTTTATGGCAGAGCAATCAAATTCATAGGCCATCTGGAATATTTTATGGCAAATATAGAGTTCTTTTCTTTGGGCAAACTAAAAAAGAGATGATTCTTAAGTTTTCAAGTGTGATAGAAAGTAAAACAGTTTTTTTTATTATTATTTAAGTAATAATTTCCATTTTACACTCAGCATATGCAACCATTTTAATGATTGCATATATTTTTTTAAGATGTTGTCTGCTGCCAGATTACTCACACGACTCATTTATAATTTAAAAGCCAACTTCCTTCAAGGGTGCAGGTGCAGCCTCTATGCCTGTGTCCCCTCAAGGAGAAGTTAATACCCCCCACCCTCCACTCCTCGGTTTGAAATGACAAGGTCAAAGCCTAGATGTGGAACTTCAATGCTTTTCTTCTTCCACATTCACAGTTAATCTGTTCCGTGTGAGTTGGCTAACTGACTTACAGGGCAAACTTACAGTTTCTAATCACTTCAAAAAATTGTAAAAAAGCTATTGAGGTTTTTCTGCTTGGTAGACTTCTTATAGCTCCAATATTCACCTGCAGTGGCATGATAAAGGTCATCGTGCCTTGACCGAGATGTGTGCATTTGCAGACGTAGGAAATAACTTTTATTGAAGGGGGGTGAGTATAGTAAGAAGTATAGTAAATCGAATGACTTTACAGTATCTTAATGCCATTGTTACAAGACTCAATTTTTTGGCACATACAGTGGCTCTCTGAATAATTTTAATATCAAGAGTAATCTCATTATTACTTTCTTTTTCAGAGGCTCAATCTTACCCCTCCATTTTGCACATTCACATATAGTGTGTTAGACTTCTTTTTGAGGTAGGTGGGTAGTATGAAGGCTAACTATCCCTTAAGGCTTTAAGTTGTTTTCCCAGATTAACTGAATCCAAAGAAACTAGCTATGCTAATCACAACAAAACCTGTTTGCAGTTTCTTTCACACACCAAAAACTGTCCCAACAGTATTCCCAGGTTTTAGGTTTTCTCCCATGTCACCACTTTGCTGCGGACAAGTGCGTTATAATAATGCCTAACGTCCACAATAATGGTTTACTGACAGCTTAGAACAGCTCGGTTCCTGGTGATGTTATGACCGGTTGCCACTTGGTTAACGTTATGAATGGAATTGAGCCTGAGTCTCTCTCTTTGTTGTTTTCCTGCATGTGTAATTGGTGCAGTGGCATGAGTTGACGTGTGAAGCAGCTGAAAAGGAGAGATGAGCTTCCATTGTGCAACTGAGAGTTTCCATTCAGTTGTGTGTGTGTGTGTGTGTGTGTTGTAGCACAGATAAAAAGCAAAAGGACATGATAACAAATCCATTTTCATATGGTTTACTGCGAGCCCAGAATACCACTGCAAGCCTATTGTAGGTGACAGAAGATATAATATATACTAGTAGTAAGAGTTTACAGTAAGGCATCACTGCTTGAAAATTCAGTATTATACCAAAATACAACATCATATCACAAACAACAGCTGCAGGCCACTGTGCCTATTCGCAACTTATTAATAATATTCTCGCAACAATATCAGATTCTACCTGTGTGTCTTGGGGTCTTGCCTCTCACGTTGTAGCTCTTGTACTCTTTTCCCTGATTTCATTTATTATTCCGTGGTCATGTTTGGGCCCCAGTTCGAGGGTCATTGACTACAAGTTAGGAATGCCAATTTTTGAAGTACTCCCAGCTGTCACTCCTTTCATGAAAATCTTACACACAGCTTTACCAAAAAATCTCCAGGGTTTCTGTTATCATATTGTGCAAATCTGAGGAGCTGCCAAACTGCAGCAGCTGCAATCTTTTGAGGGACTGACTCGTTTACACATATGCCAAGTTTTTTTTTTTTCTCCCTCCTGCCTAATCTGTGAAAGTGTGGTCGTGTAATGATAATGGAAATAGCGCTGATGCTGTTCTCCAATACCATGGCATGCCTCATTACTGCACTACCATCCAATCTAAACAATAACCTTAGAACATGAGGGTCTGTCAACATGAGACATGCCGACAGTGTGGCAGACTGGCAGGCAGAGCGTGAGATAGACTGTTAAACAGGCTGATACAGATGGGCTGTCAGACAGATGTACGTAGCAACAGAAAGGCACACAGGCAAGCTGGCTGGTTGACTGTAAAGCATGACTGGAATCACCGAGTGGCTTTCTGATTACATAAGCAGGTTGACTGGTGGAGAAGGGCTGGATAAACAGTCATATTCTCTAAAGCCGGCAGACTTTTGCTGTGTAATTTCCAAACAGCCGTAAGATCTGGTTGAATCAGGAGGGAAAACTGCACGGCTACACAGGGATATACAGTAGAACCACTGACAGGTACTCTTCACTACCTGAATGCACATGCGCACATAAAAAGTCATTGGTCTCGACACAGTTTCACTTCTTTGGAGAACAGAAAATTATTTGGTTATCCTTTTTTAAGTTTACACACTATGTTGTCTTTTGCTGAAGGGTTAGTTGTGTTTCAGTTTAGTTCAACTTGTTTCTTTAACCCTGATCATTTCGGCTGCTTTTTTCCATTACTATGTTAAAACGTATACAGAGGCTATAAGAATGTGCAAAGTACAGTGTCTTATATATATATACTTTTTTCAGCACAACCTATGCAGTCTGATGAAAACATTTCATTTCTTTCAATTTCAACAACTATATAAACACACCTGGGCAAAAAGTGCTAAAAATGTTTAAAGTCAGATTGAATTTGTGGAATACGTCACAGTTCAAAGTTCACTTCACAGAAGAATCGCCTGAAAAGCCTGAATATGTGACCTATAAACACACACCCCCAGGTTGTCCATATAAGGAGTTGTGCATTTTTCCCATCGCAAATTACCATGGGTGCACATCCGGCACAGATCTGTGCCACATGAGCACTAAGTGTTAACAGGGGCCATGCACAACACAACCACTGAGCCAGAGTTTGCTATATAGCTGCTTTGCATCTGTGGTCCCTGGGCAGGAAATATAAAACTGACAGTAAAATACCTTTCATTTGGACATGGAAAAAAAACAAAAACATTCATACATAAGGATTTGGTTGAGCTTATTGCTGCCAAAGAAGCTGCCAGTTATTAAATCCATGGTTTCACATACAGTTTCTGTGAATGCCTATATGTGTTCAGTAAAAACATGAAAACATATAATTGTGTGTGAGGCATCAGTTTAAGAAGACTGTGTTTGTTTATTTTTGTCACATTTTATGTCCATTTTATGCAGAAATCCAGGTCATTCCAAAGGGTTCACATACTTTTATGTATATACATATACTGTATATGGGGGTGAAACAATCTGTTAAAGCCTGTGAGCAGGCAATTCTCTTTCTAGTTTGGAGAATAGTAGCGCCACTGAAAATGCAGCACACATATGAAAAAAGGCAATTCTACAAAATCCATGGTGTCACAAAACAGGATATATGATAAAAAAAAAATTACAAATGATGAAATGACGTGCAAGAGATTTTAGCTAAACATGACACAAGTGTGCACGTATTAGACAAAGACAGACGTCGTCTTTGATCGTGACACAAGTGCGTCACACATACACGTACGAGAAGGTGTCATCGACCAAGCTCACGGAATCCATAACTACTGTTAATTAAGGACTCATTCTTGTCAGGTTAGGTTTCACTTGCATGTTCAAATTGAAGTATATGAACTTGTCATACAGGTATGAAATGATCAGCTCAGCCACAGAGGGACGGATGTCTCAAAAAATACAATTGAAGGGGGGAAATGACAGAGCTGCTAGACACTATTGTGTTTAAAATCTCATTTACACCTGCAAAATGGGAAAAAATGGAAGGGAAGGTGTGTGTGTGTGTGTGTGTGGGGGGTTCTCTTCTTCCTCACTTCCCTTGTCTCCTCTTTCCTCCTCACTGCGTGTCACATGTTTGTCTTGTCCTTCCCCAGACTCTTCAGACACCATCTCTCTGTCTGTTTGACTCTTTTCATACGCTGCCTTCATCCTTTCCCCGTCTGTCTATTGTGTCCTTCCTTTGAGGTCAGTGGATTAAAATTGTTTATTATTTTCCAGTACATTCTCTCTTGCTTAGTAGTTGCATGACCTCTATGTTTTCCCTCTGTCTGTCTTTACCTCTCTTTTCAGACTGTCTCTGTCCCCCCACACACACTTTTTCTTGTCCCCCCTGACCTTTCAAATGATGAAAAATAAAATGACAGATGATACAGAATGCAGCTTTGATCATGTTAGCAAGAATTCTGTTTTGTTGTCTGTATTTATACTCCCTTTATTTTTCTTACTCCCAGGTGGTTGCTTACTTTTGTGTGAAGTGAAGTACAAGGACACACAAAAAAACAATGTTGTCTATTATCTTATCATGGTTTTCTTGATTTGAATATAGTAAGTGCTATTTTAACACTGTGCAGTGCACTTTCATAGACACTCCAAAATGGTGTCAATTCCTGCATTCTGCTCTACTTTTAATGAAAATGGCACATTTTGACGCGCATGTACATTGTGTGAATCAAAAATGAAGCCAGGATGAATCAGGTGGGGAAACTGCAGGGAAGAGAGAGAATCAAATAAAATCAAAATCAAAATCAGATGATAATGCCGAGGGCTGTAGTCAAGGTTGCTAAAATAATACTTCAACGATCAAGACAACATGGCAAACCATCACATTTGCAATACTCGCATACTCGAGAACATAACTGAAAACTCATATCAGGCTATCGATCTGTGGGAAAGCGAGAAATGCCGGGGTACAACTTGCTTCCCATGAAGTCCAGAGGGACTGCAGCCGCAGGTTGGAGGTGGAGCAACTTATATTGGCCATTAATCCTCATTTCCAAACCGTTGCAGTTTGCAACTGGAGGTCAAGGTTTGACAAAACCATTAGAGCTCCATCATCTGTAAATGATCATCAACATGAACAGTTTGTGTCAAGAGATGGTTCCAATATCTATAAGAAACAAAATTGTGTGCAATTTTTAAGTTTTCCTTTTTTTTCCCTCCTAAAATTGGGTCTGAGATTTGCATTCAGAATGTTCATCTATAACTTTTTGATGGACCTAAATATAGAGATTCTTAACCCTTTAACACCTAAGTCTCAAAATGTCCGCTTTTTTGTTGTTGCTTATTTTAACCATAAAAGCCATTAAAATTAAAATGTCCTGTGAGTAAGTGCTTTTGCCCATTTTTCCCAGAACAACTTTCAATATCTGGCAGTTTTTACAATTTACTGTGTGTTAAAATTGTATATGAACACTTTAAAATGAAGGAAAACACAAAGTTTTATTTAGAAAAACACTGAAGTTGATTTTGCGTGTTAAATCTGACATAGTCACAGTCTTTGTCTCAATGTCCAGAAACATTGGCATTTTGGCATTGTATACAATACACATTATATCTCTTTCACTTGAGTTTTATTTGCTTCAGAAACCTTCCAATCCTCTGCCTAAATCATTAATTATCCATCACCTCACAGTTAAGTGATACAGGCTACTTCGCACAAACTCCATAATTAAGAGTCTGCCTATTATCAGTCAACAGTGAACACTCCTTTCACTTACTACAGCATTGGCCTGTGCTCATTATACATATACAGCATATACAGTATATGGTTGGCTAAGTTCTTCACTGGTGTATTGAAGATTGATTTACACAGTGTAAAGTGTGAAAATCACTGCCATCACTCTTTCTCTTCTTCGACGGAGAAGACGGCAGGAATCCAGAGAGCAGGAACACTCAGGAAAACACACAAAAAGAGAGAGGTCTTGAAGGATTTTGGGCCAGCAGGGATCTTTATAGCTTCAGGGCCAGAGGTCTCCTCCACAACATCAGTCCTGTATTTCACCGCGCTGCTGTTCGCTGGGGTTTTCAGAGTTGATGTCGGCTCATTATTTTCTCTCAGAAGTCAACAGTCAGCCGTCGTGCTGGGTTTCACCGACGTTTGTTTTAAGCATTTCTTTGTGTTTTCCAGGTTGTCGGGATTCATGCTGCCTTCCCCTATAGTCAGCAGTGGATCCATATTGGCCTTGTGGTTTACCACAGACTTTGCCGTCAGTGCTCAGGGCTTCAAAGCTGTGTATGAAGGTAAGACCCTGTGTGTGAGTGTGGATAGTGATGTTTGAATGTCAGACACAGGAATATAGGAGATTACAATACCAGAGCGAATGAACCATGCCGGACAATGTGTTTTAATGGGCATGAATAAATAATGCCACATAATAAGGTAGTTGCACGTTGCCTGGATTTCTGAGTGTTCTTAAAAAGTGTTAAATGTATAAATCAGATTTTATTTGGCCCTAAAATGTCTTTGCTGCATTTTAACGGGCGTTAAAATTGCTTGGCTTATGTATAATATGAAGTTGCATTCACTTAACTGATATTCTGTTTTTATACTTTCTAGTATAAGGTAATGTTTTTTTTTTTCTTCTTTTTTAGCATTACTTTGAACACACTCCACACAATGAGGAACTGTTAGGAACATATTGGAAGTGCAGTCACATGGGAAATAAAAAACCAAACAAAACACAAACCTCCTGTAAAAATCATCCAGCAAGTGCCGTCTTCTAATATTGTTTGGTACTCACATTGACGTCAGAGCCACTTAGTCTGCACTAACATTGTTACCTCCTGCGGCGCTCGTCAGCGACAACAACAAAAAAACACTTGGATTTGTGCCAAGATTAAAAGCTGATGTGATGTCGTTCTTGAAGTACAATCACAACAGTAACAACAAGTGCTTTGTTTGGAAAAAAAAATCCATTTTGTTTGGTATAAAGCTTTTAAATGACGGGATCCTGCAGTGGGAGTACCGAGTGGACTTGGTGGCAGTGTTTTTTTTGGGTGCAAATGATGTTAAAGTAAAGGAACATATTTAATCCAGGTTTTTTATTATGAGCTAATGTGTTGAATCACCCCTGGAATAACTTAGTGTTTGTCATCATAATTGGGCACAGTCCACACGCAGGCAGCTCATTAACACACAGCTCTGGGTTACATATGATTGACGTCATCATATTTGTTTGTGATATGTCGCGTAACGATGTCTGATTGAATCAAACTGGCACTGGTTTGTCAGAATTAAGCATTTGAAGATAGTATTATTTTGTGTGAACTCGCAACTGCTAGCGCTACATGTAGCACATTCCCCTGGCGTCAAGGTGAAAGTGCTTCCTGTTGCTCTGCTTCTGGTTTATGATAATAACTTTTTTATATCAATAGTTGAGTGTGGGTGACTCTTGGCTCACAGCCCAGTGAAGCAATCTTGGTTGTCCCGACATCAGGTGGGACTGTGCAGATGAACTCATAATCTATAGGTCACTCATCCTGTAATATCTCACATAGAGAGGTCAGTTTTCATATCAGTGCCGGTTGTGGACTGTGGCATGTCTGTGTGCCTGTTGGGATGTGGCTTAAATGTTTGGCCTGACTTTTTTGAGAACACACTCATGGGCACACACACACACACACACACCACACACACACACACACACACACACACACACACACACACACACACACACACACACACACACACACACACACACACACTCATGGGCACACACACACACACACACACACACACACATGCACAGAAAGTCCTCCATTAGCCTCGTATAATGGTGCGTCTATGAATCATGAACTCTAAATATCAAATACAATATGTATGCATACCTTGTATTCCTGATTTTCTTGGGACCTAAATTTGTTGACACAGTCACGTCATGGGGACTTGTCTTCCTTGTGTGTGAAAAAAATTCAAGTCCCCATAACATAAATTACTAGATCACAAGGTGAAAACATGTTTTAAAGTTTGGCTGAGGGTAGGGTTAGGTTAAGGTCAGGGTCAGGGTCAGTGTTAGGGTTAGGGTTAGACTTGGGTTAGGGCCACACAAATAATGCAAAAGCAACATATTAAATGGGCTTTTTTTGAGGGTTAAGACTTGATTTTAGGGCTAGGTAAAGACAATAATAAGGTTACAGTTACACATTTGGTTGTTTTGGTTAATATAAGGGGCTTGGAAATGAATTATGTCTCCCTATTAAGAACTCTGTACAACAATGTGTGTATGTGTTTTGTATAGGTCAGTGTGTTTTCTTTTATCACACACTATTGTTTAGTGTGTGTGTGTATTCCTGGAAGTGTGTGTATGTGCATGAAAGCAAAGCTGACAGCCATTCAACCTTTTTTTTTCTCGAGCAAGTGCTTTGTCTATATATATTTTTTTTTCTTTCCACTGTTCTGTTCACATCTATGGGGACCTCTAAGTGTGTTTGTTGCCTCAGGAGTAATTCACTCTCTCTCTCTCTCTTTCTGTCTTGCTCTTTCACCTCTCTCTCTCTCTCTCTCTCTCTCTCTCTCTCTGTATGTGTGCCATGTATCACTGTGGTTCTCAAACTTTTCATACCACCTGACAAAACACTGAGCTATTTGAGTACAGTGGTGAACATAGACCCACTGAATTCAGTTGCATACATTTCACACGTAATAAGATCATTTATCGTTAACTGTTTTCCGCCACACACACTTTTTGTGCAGCAAGCGAGCACAAGAACTGGCACCGGAAAAGTTAAAGCTCGTCTCTCTCTTTCTCTCTCTCTCTGAAGAAAAGTTTTCAGTTACAAACATGGGATATCTCACAACAGAAAATCACAAGTTCAAATAAAAATACATCCTGGATGCATCTCCTGTGACCACATGAGTCAGACTTGGCTTCCCTCGCTCTCTGTATTTCAATGCACTCTAAAGTTATGTCTGTTTACAAGGAGGAAAAAAAACCAAAAATCTTTTTAACAAATCTGATGCAACGCTGTGCGCAATAAGTTGACGCTCACCTTATTTTTCCCCTGCTTCATATTCTGGTCAAAATCCTTCAGCTTTACTACACTCACATGCACTGGTCTACAGCAAGTATTTTATGATATTCCTCCAGGTAAAACTGCTGCAAGATCTGGTTTGTGAACTGCAGTTTAAAAACTATAAATATATCATAGAAGGCAGACAGCTGTCAGATTTGTAGGAACTTGTAATCCAATTACATTCCTCAAACTACATAATACTTATATTAATCCCCGCTCCTAACTCACATTAAGATCGTCTTGACTTGAAACTAAATCTCTGTTACATTTCTGTCGTTCAAGCCTGACACAGAACATGTGATTTAAACAGCAGGGTTTTTTTGGAAGAGTAATTATAATCAAATTAAAACAAGCAAAAAGTTTGTTTTTGTCTAGCCAAGAAAACGTAGCACCAACGAGGATGTGAGAATGAAAGGGTGAATGTTTGATGGTACATTTTATTACTGTGCTTTGAAGTGTCCGTGTCCCGCATCATCACCTGATGTCTTGGTGTCTTTTCTGCACACTGACAGGACAAGTGTCTGTTGCTGAGGTTTTGTTGTCCACTCTGTCTTCTTTGTGTGTTCGTGTTTTGGCCATTGTTCCTGGTGTTTCCATGGCTTCATGCTGCAAATAGATTTCCTCAAGGACTGAAAAAACCCACTGAACTTAACTTCATGTAATTTGATATAATGAAATAACGGTTATTATACAATTCCCCCCCAGCATCTACTTTCTCTTTTTAATTCCCCTTCCCAACTATTTGCACCGTTCTTTCAAACTAATTCACACAAACAGAGAATTTATTCGACCCTGCCTTGTTACTCTCTTTAACGACATGTCTCCCCCATTTCTGTGTAAATAGCGAGTTCTGTTCACAAACCTTTTCAACTGCTCTGTCCTTTTATTAAAGCAGCCTAAATTGGAGGATAAGTCTGAACACATAGCTGACCGATAAGTAGCCCGAGCGAGGAATAGATGAAGAGAAAGAAAGAGAGGGACGGGGGGACAAATGTAGCTCTAAGTGGCGGAAAGTGAGGCCTCGCTGATTAAAAAAGCAAGTTTGCAAACCAGCTCTGCAAGACAAGATAATCATCAATTAATTTCCCCTGAAGCAAAAAGAGAAAGAGAGGCTTAAAAAGAGAGAGGTGTGCAAAGGAGATGGCTGGGAAGATGAGGGAGCCGGAGATTGACAGAATATCTGTGAATATTTCCAGTTTGATGTCTCACCACATTAAGTGTATGACAACATTATTCAGCAGGAGTAACATCCCCTCATATATCATCATTAAAACACAAGGGACTTCTGGTGGCTGTCTCAGTGTGATCAGTGTGTGGCTCTAAGCAAAAGTCAAAGACACAGAATTTGACAAAAAAATATCCGGAAAGTATTTGACTGAAGTTCACAGCTACATCATATGGGATTGGACAGTCAGAGGATTCATTAAACACGGGACTGTTAGCATTACAAGGGCAGGAGGAGTTGTAAGTAAAGTCAGCTGTGGGAGAGACAGAAAGACAGAAGAAGATATGTCATGCATTGAAATTCAAGGCCTTAAAGACTCCTTGTGCAAAACTTAGCAAGATATTATTCAACAAGTCAAGGTAGTTAAATGATGCGAGGGAGGCTGGATGCTATGACAGCAAGAAAGAAATCGGTCAAATACAGTGTGGATACCCTGAAGCAAGGTGACCCAAATCTTTACCAGAAACTTAGTGAGATGGGAGACATATCACCGAGATGGAGCATCACACTCGCTGGCTCGGTTCGTCTATAAGAGGGTAAAATGTCATCAACGTTCAGCATGTGTCTGTGTCGCAGGGCAGAGGATTCACTGAGTTCATCCCATCCAGACAACATTTAAAAAGGGGACACGGCTTCCTCATATTAAATATGTATGCAGAACCTTTAACGAGATGGGTAAGGATTACCGGTGGGAGATTTACAGAGATTTGGACTTGGCAAAAACTTCAAATCAATGGTTAAATCACTTCACTTTTCCCTGTGCAGTGGTGCAGAGAGATACTGGTACTCACTCAAGTCCTTTATCTCTGCTGCTCTTTGTACTGTGACTGATCATTGATAGATAGATAGCGAGAGAGATACTGTAGATAGATGGATAGATGGATAGATAGATAGATAGATAGATAGATAGATAGATAGATAGATAGATAGATAGATAGATAGATAGATAGATAGATAGATCATTATCATTATTACCTGCATGCAATTTTAAAGTAAGAGGTTCAATAAATAAAAGTTTAGCACAAAAGTTCAACATAAAATATTTCAAAAGTAATTCACTTATATTTTATTCACTATAATGGTGTTTTGCTTATTTGGTATTCAGGTGCATTGGGGTCTTGGATGGGGCATGTTCAGCTCTTACATCTCCCTCATTACCATTTCAGTCTCTCTCTCCCTCACAAAAGAACCATAAACAAATTAAAATATTCAGATTTGCTGCGTCTCAGTCCAAGAACCAAAGTTCTCCTCCCACTCAGACCCTCGCTTCACAAAACGTGTTTTTTTGTGATGGCAAAAAATGTACATATCCCTGCTGGAAGTTTAGCAAGTGTTTAGCACTCATGGTGCCAAATGCTAACAAGGTATAAATATTTAAAGTTTTAGTGACTGATTTCATTCCCTCATAAGTTTGCATTTCCACCCTCAGCTCTTTACCAAAACATCTGTGAAGTCAGGAAAAAAGGCCTCACCCAGTGGTTAAAGGACTGTAGCCACTTAACTGTCCCCTCAACATTGAAACATTAACTTAATTTAATGTATTTTTAACAACAGGTTGCAGAAAAATGTGTTAGGTTATGTTAACTGAACTTTTACCACATCAGAAAACCTTTAAATTCACCAATTAAGTCAAGTGACTTAATCCAAATAACACTTTTGCTAGTTACTGTGGCTCAGTTAACATTGCTTGTGTCATTGTTTCATTGCATAACTGACATTATAAAACAACGCTATATAATTTACCTTCTTGTTTATTCAATATGTCAAACCCTGATGACAAATATCTCGTACTTTAAAATGAGCATGTGCAATACAATATAAATACGGGGAATAATAAATCCATTCCGAATGCATTTTATTTTTGTATTAACAAATGTATTTTAATGGGTAAATGCCACATAACAGAAATATGAAAATGCCCTTTAATTCCTTATTTTAAGGAGGAAAAAAAATTGATCGTTTCACATCATGACTAAAAAATACAGTAAACAGCAGTAATGAATGAAGCCTGTTCATTTTCATAACTGTGGATAATTATCTTGAGTATGCAAAACAGTCGAGCTGTTTGTGTGTGAGCGGAAGAGAAGAGCGTGATTGACTCCGCACCAACACATTAAAGACAAAGCGGAATTATCATCTTTAAGTGATTCAGAGTGTCATCTAAACACACACACACACACACATACACACATGCACTATAATTCAGTCAAAGAACGAGGCCAAGTGCACGGTTTTTCAATCCCCAGGATAAAGCTGCAGAGTTTCCTCTCTGGTTGAGGGACTTCTGTGAACATGAATTGGAAACCATTGAAAGAGACTTAAACACAAGTGCATACACTTAGGTCCTGTCTCTCTCTCACACACTCACACACACTCTCACTTACATAAATGTGCATTTATAACCAGTGGCGTTACAAGAGATATGGGGACCAAAGTGGACGTTGTCTTCCAGTTGCCAAACAAAGTCCCATTGTGAAGCCTTAAAGTTTTTGATTTGACTGGCATTGTGTCAGTAATATGTACTGTATTGTTTTTACATTTCAATGCTAAACGTGTGCTGGAATGAGATTAGAACGCGTCCGAAGGAGTCCGTTCAAAATCAGCTCAGAATCAGCTCAGATTCAGCTGTTCTCTAAACAAAACGTCACTTCCACAGAAGCTCAGCTTCAACGACAGTGGGTGGGGAGGTGGGCAGGCGCGGACGCTGGGCTTCCGCATGATGATTGACGGATTGACAGCATGAAATAAGCTTCCCCTGTTTCAAAGAGCAGCAACCACCACTGCTGAAAATGTATAGACATCTGCAACCATGGACAACACAAGCTGTTAATCACATGGTGTCCACGCACGTGTGCCATGCGGGAATATACAACACCTATAGATGATTACGGTATACGTCCACTTGTACACTGCATTACAACATGTAATGTGTAAGAGGCCAATGTGTGGATGTGATGGCATTTCCACACTCTCTCTCTATCTATATATCCATCTCTCTGACACTCTCTGCCTCTCCACTGTGCAGACGAGTGTAGAATCCATTAGGAACACTTCTAGGAGCTCCTAAATCTTGCTGACTTGAGCCCCTTAGCCACCAACTACTGGTAGAAATGTAAAAAAGATTGCATACTACTGCTCTGGGATTACATATAAGAAAGATTTATTCATGTGAATTTTTTCCCCCCGATGCCTTTAGCTGGATATATATCTTCGTGGTGTCTCTCTCCCTTTTTTTTTTTTAAGCAGAATTTTGCTACACAGGCTACAAATAGCCATCGCAGAAATAAATAGCATATTGGTATTGACAACAACAGAAAAAGATATTCAGAGGAATCATTTCTAAAATATACAGTAAAGTTTTTTTTATAAGGACCTAAAACATAAATTACTTTCCACACAGTGCCACAGCTAAAAGTGACAGTGTGGCTTATCAATTATTTTTGGATTCTGGCGAGTTTGGTTGAACTAGCAACTAATGGTGTGTTCAGACCAAACAAGAAGCAAGTATTTAGATCAATCAAGCAAATTTGGATGCGGGATCATTTGTGTTTACTTCTTTGAGTCGTCTGGGAATATGTTCCCATTCTCTCCCTCTGTGATGAGAGGAAAGCAGCGGATGATGTGGTAGAAGATGGATGGATGGATGGATGGATGGACAGACATCTCATGCACACGCACATGCTTCCCATTTGGGGAAATTCTGTGCAAGAAATAAACATTTGCTTCTCGTGAGAAGAAGTAAATCTACCATGTGTTTTAGCCTGGAGTTCAGTTTGGCCGTCATTGACTCTTGTTTGGGAGCCAAGTTGGATTAGCCTTGTTGAATCAGATGATACTTTACGATGTCGCACATGACATTTCCAAACTGCTCCCCCAAAAAAGAGAGGCTGTCTGGCTGGCAGTGGGTTGGGAGAGCAGATTTAAACATAAGGAGTGTGTATCATTTCCTGCACGACCCACATGCAGTAAGTGGTGCGTGTGCAGTTGCCCTCAGTCATTCATGTGTGTGACTGTATCAACATGCACGTTCAATCATAAAATGGAATCAAACATCATTGTTTGCGTGTCCCTGTAGCAGCAGCTTCTGAACAGACAATTCTGAAATCAACCCACCCCAAAAAAAAGTTTATAAGCAACCTCCTTGAGGAGTATATTTGAATTAGGACGCCTTTTATTTATTGATTCACTAAGTTTACTCCCATACCAGGTAAACCCATAGCGACTTTGGCAAGTTCAAAGAGAAACAGGAGGGGGCCTGCTCATTCATACACACATGGATAATAAATTCAAAACATATTCACATAAAATGCAAAAGTTCTGTGTGTTTGAAATTACTTCCTGTAGAGATTATGGAAAGTGTGCCAGTACATGTGCCAGTCCCCCACCAACCCAAAATAAATGTCCTCAGAGAGGTGGTTTCCTGTCACTTCCTTATGTAGAATGCTGTGTTAACTCTACTGAGAAGAAATGACATAAAAATAGCAATCACCCATTACCAAAAATGCTCCCACCAATAATACATATTGTATAACATTTGATATAATGAATGAGTATTATTGAGAAAGTCACTACATTCTGTACTTTGCACCCACATCACATCTTTGTTGGCATGAAACCAGGCTTTTAAAGCACAACATAAAGTTTTATGTCATATATGTACATATATATGTATATATATATGCATATATATGTATATACATATATATACATTCATAGGAATGATACTGTTGAGCCCCAATGATAATAACAGTGATAATAATAATAATAATAATAATGATAATGATAACAATAATATTTGCTTTCATTGCTGCATCACAAACTCCATCTCTCTGAGCCAAATTTAGACAGTAAACAAGTCTCAGTCATTCCAGGGGGGGAAACGAATCATTTGGATTTCCTTTTGATTAGCTTGTTGAGGAAATGGGTTGCATACATATACTGATGCAATATGATATACATGGAGAATATTAGCTATTTGAAATGGAAAATGGTAAAATGTTTTTTTATACAGTATATAATGTCATTTAATGCAAATTGCTTTGACACATGTAATAGCTTCTTATAATAGAGCAGTTATGCACACACATATATGAAAACGGAAATTATACTGCGACCAACGGAGACACAATACAACACATTGCTTGAAATTCTTTTGGTGGCGTGTGACTGACATTTTTGCATTTCTCTATTTCCCTATTTAAGTTTGCCATCGACCTGTTAGACTCTGCTCCTATCACTGTCTTTGTGCCCTTTATTGAGAATAATAGGTTGGCGGGTTTAGTCAAAACCAATGGATTCATTTCAGCAGGGAAGCTTCTTAGCGCAAACATAGCAAATCATTGAAGAAAGGAAGGGCTATTGGTAGATTTGTCAACTTGGAAAGAGATGCTGCTACATATGTGTGTGTGTGTGTGTGCGTGCGTGCGTGCGCGTGTGTGACAGAGATAAAAGGAGCAGAAGAGCAACACAGAGTGAGAGGAAAGGGAGAAGCAGTCCGTTACACCATTAACCCATATTGACTGGAACGCCACAGGAAGCTCCTCACTGTGGGAGTGTGTCATATAACGCTGTTGTTACTGACGCCAGCAGTAGTCAGCTACATCGATCAAAGCAGCAATGTCTGTGTATGTGTGTGTGTCCATGGCTGGGAAGCAGAGGAGTGTCTTGGGGTGATACCACCATCATCAAAGTATTGCGTTTGAGCATGGACACAGATTCCCTGGCTGTCACAAACACATACTTGCAGTGAGTGTTGTGAGTGGGTAATCAACTTCCCACCACGCAGTCAAGTCAATATGACATCTAAGTGGTTTGAACTTAGCACCCTTCATGTGCTATTTTCAGTCTGTTTGGTTTGTAACCGGTCTCCCAGCGCAGTTCCTGAAAGCAGAAGGTTGGGATACAAATGCTGACTCACAGTTGGGGGAAGGGTCAGCATGTCCGCAGGCTTGTTCTGTGGCGCAGATTCGAACTGGAATTATGTCTTTCTCTTAGTCACAAGTAGATAAGTCGGCCCATCATTTTACACCTGGCACTAGAATGTGTCTCTGCATTTGTCACTCCCCCCCCCCTCAATCTCAAATGACTGGCTGCATTTGCACTTGTAATGTGGGTCAGACATGGATGGTCAGTGTGTGCGGTTTTCTTTTGAACAAAAACATTGTCACATTTATCGACATAACGGTGGATCAGTGTTTCCCCTTGAATTCTTCTCAGGCTACGCACTCAGTCAACAGTGTGTCAGAAAGTTAACCAGAGGCTCTGACACAGAAGGTCAGTGAAGTTTTAGTACAGCCCCACGCAGCACTACACAAACCCACCCAAACACAAATCTCTTTGGATCGTCTGTCCGTCTTTGTGTCTGTAAAGCCTGTGTCTCTTTGATGTCATGGCAACAGTAAAAAGTGTTGCTTTAATACATGCGCGTGATGCTGTGTCAGTTGAAGCCTGAGATGCCCAGTTACGCTGCCCCAGTTCCTTGATTACGCAGCAGTGTCTGTCTGTGTCTTGGTTGACAAGTTCAAAGTCATGAAAGGCAAGAATCCATTGATGACTTTGAACAAAGAAAAAATACTGATTTTCTTGAGCGGTTAATACAAAAACATGAAAGTATAGTTTTTAAAGCACTTATTTTGAAGCGTGTCACATGAAAGGTGTGTGATGTCACCCTCTGGTCTGTGAACTGTATTTTCTTTTTATTCCTTTGATGTAAAATGTGACAGATGATGAAAAGAGTGTAACGTCACTGTTTATTAAAGAATTTCTGTCTGTTAATCACAAAACTAATCAACCGTTCATTTGGACTTGGCTTCAGACTTGGCAGGTGACTTACTAAGGTCACCAGTGTGTGCAGTGTGGTAGAAATATGTTAGAAATATCATTAAGCGGATGTGCCATGAATGTGATGCTGAGTCAGTTGAAGGCCAAAATGCCCAGCTATGCTACGAGTCCATTGATGAAAGAAAGATTTTCTTTAGTGGCTTATTAGTTCAATACAATTTTTTTTTTTTTATTGTTTTTTTCATAGTGTTACAGGTGAATGTGCAGCAGGCTGTAAACCTCATGCTGCAATGAAAATCCACAGTCACTGTTTTTGCACTATAACTGCAGGAATTGCCTTCATTTGGACTAATGCTCTTAATCCAGTCTCCAACAAGAAACAACATCTCCAATTTTAAAATCTCCGAAAACAACAATGATGAGTTCAGACGAATCAAAAGAGTAAGTAAAACTCAGTGAAAACGTAATTCGCTGAGTAGATGCTGCTTTTCACAATTTCTGTGCTATTGATTGACTTCATCACACATGGATTTTTTCAAATATTATACTCAAGCGAGTGGAGAAATTGAAATGAATCACTGTGCTTCATTTGCACTGCGTCATTCCTGTCGTTTGCCTTGTTTGGAGTGAATTTAGATTTGACTAGGAGGTATTATCGCTAACTTCCTCACAACATGTTTTTATAGCTTGTACGTCTTTAGTGTGTGAATAATATGAGCTTTAAATTAGTATTTTTGGATTTTGTTTTTCACTTAGAAACATCCTGCAGCTTCTTTATTGAATTTAAGTTTGTTTTTAGTTAGACCTAGAAACTATAACTATATATAATCCAACATTGAGTTTTAATTATTTTAGTCAACATTTCCACTCAAAACGGCCACTGCCACATTTAGTAAACTTCCCAAATGTAAACATTACAGCCTGGATATAATATTATATAATACTTATAGTATGGGATTTATCCAGTACTGTGACATGGGACCTTCCCAAGTTTAGATTTTCTTATCTGTTTTTGTCACGGCAGTTACAATTCAGTGCAATTTACTTGCAACGCAACACTCTAATGTGAATTGAGGGACAGAGATAAAAAAGATTTAGAATTACCATCTCGCCCATGTCCTCTTTTCTATCCGCTATGTTTCTCGCTTTCTGATGATAAGCAGCATTTATACAATCTGTGCTCCAATCTCCATGACAGAAAGGGTCTGCTCGCTGTGATTTAAGCCACGTCGTCTCAGTCATGCTCTCTGTTTTTTTTCCTGTGTCTTGAGTTTTAACTCGGGCGTTGACCTTCAATCTCTCACCAGTCGGAGCCATCCATGACAAAGAGGCAAATTATTGTAATGAAATTCAGATTGTGGCTTGTTAAATAGCTCCAGTGAATATCTGCATGTAAAATTTCGATCGCTCGGGGATCCATATCTTTAGATATACATATATATGTGTATATATAAAACAAATTTCAGCAAAATAAGCTTTTAAATATTCCTTGTTTTCCTTGTAGACTTACTTATTGATCCAAAAACAAAGTAAAAATCAGACTTCAGAATCTGGACTGCTACAACACACAATATTACTTTATACAACAAAGGTACCTGCATTTTTTTTTATTTCATTTGTATTTTACATAACCGTATAGTTACATGATGGTTTGTGCTAATGGTAAGATTCCGACAGTTTCTGAAAGCTGAGAGGTTGCACGTTAAAGCCAACATGTGGTTTTTATGGTAATTTCACCGTAATCAGCATCTTTGACACCAGGGTAGAGAGAGTGGAAGAACACCTCGTTTCCCTTTTTTGGGCTGTTTTTGCACAGTGAGAGACAAAGACTCAATTTTTGTTTATTGTAAATATGTTTCATAGTGTTCCATTTTCAAATTTAACAACTGCAGTGTTTTTCTAAATAAATCTTCTTGGATTTTCTTCATTTTAAATTGTTTTAAAACATACAGTGAATTGTAAATAACTGCCAGATATAGTACATAGTTACAGGACGTATTCTGGTCTTTTTATGGTTAAATTTAGCAAAAAAGTTTTGAGGGTTCGATATTAAAGGGTTAAGATGAATCTCACTTAACAGGTTTGTGGTCTGACATTTAATTGCTTTAAAGCCAACAACCACACATTAGATGACTCTGGAGAAAAAAAGAAAAGAGAAAAAAAATGTTGTGTATACTCTGTGCAGTAATTGTCGTTCTATATATATCCTGGGAAGTGTCCTCACCAAATGGAAATTCATTTGCTCCTACTATTGATTCAACATACAGTAATAGCATCATCACTGGCCGCATCACTGAAAGAATTTCTCCCACTTAAAAAAGAATCAGATATTATTTGAGCTGAAGCGGTGATGAATGACTGCGATGTTGGCCTCGCGCGGGGAACATCAAAGCTGTGGGAACTCAAATGAAACACCAAATAGTATGTTGTTCTGAATGTAGAGTGAAATTCAGAGTGCAGTTCAGACAGATTCCCTCATTTTAAAAGTCTGCATATTTTATTGAATTCTAACACATCTATTACCTAAATCCGGAGTTCCATTCTGGTGTTCAGTTTTGTTTAGTTTCTCTATTTATTGATGAGGAAAGTGCGTCCATGTCTCACAGGATTTTACCTCTAATGTAGCAACCAATGTCGTGACTATTTTCTTTTCCCACTTCATCTTCATGTATCCTGAAGATTCATCTCCTCCCACCTAAATTGAACTGATATAGGAGTATGGATTAGTCATACGTTCCACAGACGAACACTCACAAATCCTTTTTGAAAATTACGCCCCAATCTCGTTGTTAAAGATTTCGTTAACCTCCAATCATGGTTTGGGTTTGAGTGGGTCATCACCGGTGCAGACAAAAAGCTTTTTACAAACAACCCATGGGTTTGTTTTTACTTAAAAATAATAATAAAAATAGCATGAAATAATAATTTCTCTTGCAAAATAGTGCATCGTGCCACTTTAGCGGGTGACTCACACTTAAGACTGAAACACAATAAATTGTGCCATAGCAGATTTTTATTGGTGAAAGCAAAGTTCGATTTAGAGGCAAAGTGGATTTTAAACTCACAGTTGGCGACAAAGTTAATGGAAAGTTGTTATTAGACGTGAATCAAAACAAAGACAAAAGTTTCTTTTATATGAATTCACTCACACAGTCCACAAAATTCTGAAAATGAATGTTTTTCCTCAATTCATTGTTCTTGGCTTTGCTTGTCCTGAAAAGTTCCCAAAATAATAAAAATGCAGAGTTTAAAATGATTATAGAACAAGCAATACTTTCAAATTCACTCGGTGCAAAAACTAAAAACAGTATACCTTCACACTTGAGTGTTTTCATGTCATATTTTTGCCCCTTGCAGCTCTGGCACATGGTCACATTTCTCATTATGTGAGTCCACATTGCTGTTATTAATATAAATGGGCAGCGCTCTCAGGTAGAGATCATTCAGAGGACAGGTCCTGCACCTCTCCCACATTCAAAAATCTCCCAAAGTTTTTTTACTCAACTACAGTTAAAGATCATATCAATCCTTTGCAGTTTACAACTTGTTTGTGGCTTGTTAATTTACAGCAAACGTTGCTCCGTGGTTCAATTTTATGGTGGACAGGAACAGATGGAGCAGAAAATTAGATGCAGTTGATGCACGGTAGTGTATGCAATATACATTGTTATATGCCATGTGTCGTGTGCAGTGTGGAATATCAACAAGGGGTCAATGCTTAGTCACTGACTGAGACAATGTAAGAAAAAAAAGAACCAACAAAAAAGAAGCAGTGGGGGGAGGGGAGGAGGCTGCGAGAAGGTTCATCGAGAAGCAAGAAGAAATAAGTAAAGGAGAGTGTACAGACAAGAAGAGAGGGTTGAGAAAAAGGAGGAGAGTAGACTGTGGAGGAAAGAAGAGCAGACAATCCCTAGAATACCAAGCACTTCTCTGGCTGAGGGAGAAAGAACAGAGGAGAGGAGGGGTTGTGGGGAACGATGGAGAGTGTCCGCAGAATACCAAAGAGAGGATAAATGCTAGGAGGGTTTTTTTTCAAGTCATTTTCACATTAATTCCAAAGTCTGTGCGAGAAGTTAAAAATAGACACTTGAGTTTAGTTTGTGGTGCCTAAAGTTGTTAGGTCTCGTGTAACTGCCGTGGTTTTATTGTCAATGCAGTAGCGTGTTATTGATCATAATTCTCAATAATAGTCTGTATTTACTGTATGTTCTGTACTCTCTTGATACCTTAACGTTTATTTAATGGCATTAGCTTTATATAAACTTTATTTTATAACATAGTTTTTTTACACTATATTATATATGTATTGTATTGTAGCTTGCTCACACAGTAACACAAAGCTGCTGTAAAATATACATTTGTTGTTGACAACAAAAACCAACAATACCTGAAGCAGGAGCTCTCATGTACAGACAACCATGTCTTCATACCAGGTGCAATAGCCTGTGTTATAGCATTTATACTATAGCTTTATAGCTTGAAAGCAGAAAGCAGATGATGCAGATGATGCAGACCTGCACAGCCACTGAATGAGGTGCCATTCAGACTGCTGTAAATTGATGTACCATCAAAAATAATCTTGAAATCCTAGATTGTGTCGCTCGAGAGGTCAGTAGATAGAAGTGATGAGAATGGAGTGAGACTTTTTTTCCATCTAATAAACACCGAGAGAGTAGGAAATGAGAAGATGAATGAGGGAAGAAGAGGGCAGCTGAAGCTAAGAGAGAGACGGTGGAATATTTTTCCTCCCTCACAAGGCTGCACCTTTTTGCAACATGCATTCTGTTAGATATGTGCTGAAAAATAACACACACACACACACGCAGACAGACCTATACCTGTCCCTAGGGTGGTCTCGCTGCCATGCACACTGAGACATATACAAGCTGCAGACACAGGACACCATGTTTTCATACCTTGACTAACTGGCACAAGTTGTTAAAGTTTTATGAAGAGAAAGAACAATAAAGATGGAAGCAGAAGAAAAACAACAACAACACAAGGACCAGAAAACAGAGAGGAGCAATATGACCAAAAAAATATGATATATGCAGAATAATTGTTGCTAAAAAACGTCTGCACACATCAACACAAACCTAGCATATAATGTTTTAAGTGCAGGAGCTACACAAGCGCAGCGTGATTGCACTCAAAGTAATTGTTGCCTCCAATGCAAGCGAAGCACTTTGCACATTGTTATTGTTAGACTGCAGTTGTAGTGTTCATCTGTTTGTTTGTTTGCTTTCTTTCTTTCTTTTTTTTTAATCAAGCATTTTAGACCCAGCAATACTGTATTTCATGGTGTTTCACATTGGGAGTCTCCAGTTTGGATTTTTAGACGTTAGTAGATAAATAAGTATTGTTTTATTTCACCTACTGTAAACAAAAGCTCCTCCAAGGTGATGACATTATTCAACTGTATGTATTGTCATACCGTATGTATGCATATTCACAAGTAGGGCTGCAATGACTCGACTGGCAACCCTGTCTTACAGAAAATACTTACCCATTCCCACTCAAGTAAACTGCAATTATTAAAGCACATAATGCAAGAGTGACATTGTTTGCACGTATTTGAGGAAAAAATCTGATGCAGAGTTAAATAAAAAAAAAAGTGGTGGAGATACAGCCGCAAAACAGCAACCTAAGTTCTACCACTTCTTCAGGTTGAGATCAAACATGGCACCTGTCACAGTGTGTGTGAGGACGTCCTGGAGTAATACTGTGACATGACTGAAGACGATTTCCAGAGACGCCAACATGCTTTTCTGGAAAAATCAATAGTGCCATAAGTGGTTAAAACACCACGATGTTGGTCTGTGGACTTCATTTTGTCTTAGAATATGTTGCTTGCAGTATAGATGCATAGATGCATACTGTACAAATGTGCAGTTGTGTCTCCTTCGCTATCTGTTACCAGAGAAACAAACCGTACAAATGCAGAAGAAGGAAGTGTTGCTGTCAGACAAGAAACCAAATCAGGATTGTTATGTTCCATATAATCACACCTCAAAGTGGAATCACAGCCTGATCAGTTCATCATGTGTTACCCACGTAGCTCGATAAACAGAGGTCACGTGTTGCCTGAATAGCATTATAGATACACAAAAGGGGCTCAGTTGCACTCACAGTCTGATTAAAAATAATTACATGATTCTGCATTATTACGATAATGAGAGTAAGAAGGATTGAAAGCAAAGCAGGATCAACTTCTTCCCTCCTGCAGCCTTTTAGCTCGTTCACCTTTTTCATATCTCTCCGAAGCACCTTGTCAGCCGCGTACAGCTCTGTCTCTTTCTCCGTCCCACTCTCCCTCTTTCACTTTCCATCTTTCTTTTCACGAGGGGCTCTTATGGGGGTGAGGATAACTACCATGCTTTATTACCAGTCTGTATTCATGCTATCAGTCCAAGGGCTGTTTACTTTAACAAATCATGACTCAGCTCATGAGCTGCATGTGCAGCACAATAGTAGGAGGGTGAGGTACGCCGCGAGTAGGTGGGTGAGCGGAAATAACAGATGTGATACATATCCTCTTATGTAAAACCATATAAAGGTTATTTTTTTGTGCTAATCTACGAGAGGTCCTTGATGTGCAGAGTATATTTTATGGTGCATTCTGTTCAAGCATGAGGCATTCATGCACATTCTCATGCAAGTTTTGGGTCACTTGACCCAAAGGCAA
This sequence comes from Solea senegalensis, assembly GCF_019176455.1. NCBI lineage: Eukaryota > Metazoa > Chordata > Actinopteri > Pleuronectiformes > Soleidae > Solea > Solea senegalensis. The sequence continues at coordinate 23,025,039 of NC_058027.1, read as the reverse complement.
ACCACCACGCACTTTGCATCACCACAGTTACACGTCGGTTTGTGCTTTCGGAAAAATTCCAACGTTTTCTGAAAGCGGACGGTATTTTCACTCGTGCTGTTGCAGGAAGCCGGCGAATCAGCTTCTATGTCACTGGAGAGGAGAAATTTGGAAAAACGCCTGTGCATAGTTTCCATTGTTTGGCCTGTTTTTACACATTGAGACAAATGTTACTTTAAATATGTTTCATACTGTTCAAATTTCAAATTTAACATGCAAAATCTGGTGCTCGTGTACAACTGCAAGACTTTTTCTTCATTTTAAACTGTTAATACATGATTAACATGCAGTTAAATGTAAAAAAGTAAATGTAAAGTGCAAAAGCACTTACTGACAGGATCATTCTCTGGCCCTTTTATGGTTAAAATAAGACATTTTGAGGTGTTAAAATATTGAAGTGTAAATGCACCGTGACACGATCACCACTGTAGACGTTTTAAGTATTCATGGACAAAGCAGTGAGGTATCACGACACACACTTCACAGATTTCCTATTCTTTCTTTCTTGAACTATTGCAGAAGCTTAATCCTATTTCTATTCTCCCGTCTTTTTACATACTGGAATGATTTTTTTCAAGCAGCTATTATTGTCCGTCACCAGGCAAACACAAAGACAAAATCTAAACGTTATAGTTTGTGCGAGACGTATCGCCTCTGAGGTGACATAATAATCCATGTTTGAAATTAGTGGAGTTTTAAAAAGAGGGTGGATCGTTTTAGCTTCGCTAAAGACGTTGATTCAACCCTGTCACTCCGCGCTGTCGTCCTGGGGAAGATAAATGAAGCCCAGCTGTCAAAGCTCCATCTTCAAAGTGTGGTGTTGTCAACCTCACCACCATCGCTGGATTTTGGAGATGTTTTTTTTTTTGTTTGCCCTTTCAAAATCTAACTCCTGTTATGTTTCTGTCTCTGCACTGCAGCTGATATTAAGGACATTTTCTTTTTCTTTTTTTCTTCTTTTTTTGAGCGGTTGTTTTGACCCTGTCAGCGTCTTCTTATAAAGTGACATTCCTCTTATGGCACAGTGTGACAGCCTGACATATCGTTATTCTGCCTGTGACTCTGGTGGTGGATTTTTAATGAATTTAGGATGTGCCATTTAAAATGTGTTGTTTTTTTTTTTTTTGCCATTTTCGCCATGTAAATGAGCTGAGTTTAAGTCAACAGATGGACATGCAGACAGAAAAAGTAAATACACACATTTGCTGTAACTCCGACAGTTCTAACTCCTCTATACTGTACCACCTTTCTCACCAGAGACATTCTGAGACACATTCCTCCTTTCTGATATATACATACAGTGTAATAACTACATTTACATAATGATTTCATTTAAGTGTGGCCACAGTTTAATAAAATATAAAGCACAATATAAAACCATTGTAGCTACAGTTTAGAAAAGATAAAATAGGGTGCATTTACGGCTGGGCAGTAACATTATATGATATAATTCTTAAATCAATATAGCAAAGGTTCAATAATATTGAGTGAAAACACACTGCAGATGTGTAGAATGTGTCCATAAAGAAGCGTGAAACCACGTTTCGTCTTCAACATTTGTTCAGGAGCAAAACTCAATCTTTAATTATCTGACATTCATATTAATTATTATTATTAATTTTTATTACTGTCATTATTATTGGTATTATTATCATTATTATTATTGTTATTATCAATAATAATAATGATAATGATAATAAAATCGGGGTACATTCAACCAGTTTACTTGCAAGGCTATGTGGGTGGGTATATTGATAAATTGCTGTCTTAGCTAGTGGGGAATCTCTTCTTTACCACTCATTTCCCAGTGGCAGTGCAGCACAACTGCTGTTTCGGAGCAGGGAAAAAAAGGTGATTTCCAACAGGGTCTAATTATTTGTCTCGGTGAAACTAATACTCTGTAAATACTCAGTATTGCTTTGAGTCCTAACCAGTATTCCCTGAGTCACTAGACAACACTGATACATCTATGTTTAATGCCTCTGTTTAAAAGAGGTTAAGACAGCCTTTTATCATCTTTATCATACACACGACGCGCTAAAATGCAAATACACAAACATAAGAGTCATTGAAACTGAAAAGATTTCTATCACCAGGTAAATAATGAGTCACAGCATTAACACACTTTATACACATTATTCTTCTCTTCTCAGAAAACAGTAAAAACAATCCATACCCTTCCATTAGTCCTGTGTTACCCAGCTCTGGAGCAGCTTTGGAGCAGCTTTGGACACAGTCAGCCAAGACTGACACCCCGCTCTCACTGTGTCCTGTCATTTACCAATCAGAGCTGGAGCCATAACATCGATATATTTGGCACAACACGGCCCCAGACAGAGTTGGACACGGACCACGTTCTGTTTTTTTGGGTTTTTTTTTGGCTCAACAAACTACTGTATATAAGTATTAGCATCCCTATGCCAAATCTCTGAGCATGTAGTAATGAAGCCATAAGCATTATCATCATTTACACCTTTGCTCTTCTCCAAAAAGTGGATAAAAAAAATTCCAATCAAATAGTCTGTGTTACTCATACAGTACGCGATATTTCGCCTCTCTCTGTGAATTACTTACTGTTCTCACTAAGGCCACACAACAAGTCTGCACTCCTAATATAATAATAATAATTTTTTTTTTATTATTATTATTATTATTGTTCTTTGTTTTGCTGTGTTTTTAACCAGAGGCGCCGCATCTTTATTCAGTTTGCATATGTAATAAAAACATAATTAAAAATGTTAATAACTTTCTGTCAATCACACATTTAAATATGGCGTTCCCTCCCAGTGCTGTGTGTGTATGTGTGCTGTGGGAAGCAGGTTTATGTATTTATTTATTTATTTATTTATTCATCACCCGAGCAGAGTGGCAGTTTGTCTGATTACCTTAATAGAATTCCCCGTGATGAAATTCAAACTCTTTGCTCTGCCTTTCTCCTAGGCCAGAAAACAGGACTCTGTCAGAGTCTGCTCGCTGTGTTACAAAACACGCTAGAGAAATTAGAAATGAAATGGTTTGGAACATTTGGAGTTGTTGCGCTGTATGTGGCTCCTGAACTAAAATTTGTTTGGGTTAGATTTCGGGGGAATGTGAGATTTTTGATTATTTTAAAAAGCCTTGACAGAATCGCGACATTTTGACTATATAGAAGTTGTCAATTCACCTCAAATAATATTGCTTATCAGTGTTTGCTGCAACCGTGAAATCATCTGAGGGCCCACATTTGTGCTGTGTCCTGTTTTGAGAGGCTCTATTCAGTCAGTCAGTCATCATCTAACCGCTTTATCCTCCACCAGAGGGTCGCGGGGGTGCTGTAACAATCTCAGCTACATCGGGCGATAGGCGGGGTACACCCTGGACAGTTCGCCAGTCCATCGCAGGGCCACACACACACAGATAGAGACAAACAACCATTCACTCTCACACTCACTCCTATGGTCAATTTAGAGTGTCCAATTCACCTAATCGAGGCTCTATTCATTTTATTTTATTTTCTTACAGCACTCGCTCAGTAAACGTGGTGTATAAAAGTATAACACACCTTATTTTCAACTTGGCTTGATTTTATTGGTTTATTATTATTAGTGGGGACAGCTGAATTTTGCAGTTCAACAACAACAACAACAAAACTCTGTTATACATGATATTTTCCACTGTATTATCAAATCACAATAAATCCGAACGGCAATGCAAATCAAAACAACGCCCAATCACAATCTAGCTGTGACAAGAGCGTCATCCTGACCATAATGGAAACAGCTGTTTAGATCTTGTTTTAAGTCTGAGAAAAGCTTGTCTATATAAAAGAAATCTCTCTTCTCTGTCAACGGCGTCTGTCCTTCCTCTCGCCTAAAGGGTCATTCCTCATCCGACACATTAACAAGGCTGGTTTTGTGGATGCCCCTCTCATTGATATAAAACCAAAACACACGAGGTAGCATGAGGCAAAGATATGTCGCTCCCCCACACTCTTGTTCTGTATCGCTGTCTGTGACGGACTGAATGAAAGCGCCTCAGTCAGGAGACATGACGGACATCGGTGGAGGTGGAGGATTTTGTCAAAATCACCTGACGGTGACAGATGGCTCAACAAGGCTGTGGATGATTTCATCTGACCTCACATTAACAGTGTGTCCACACACAGAAGGACTTTGTTTTTCAAGTGGAATGTCTCACATGTCTGACAGAGCAAAGCCCTATTCGGACAGGATTAGTTTAGATTAGTTAAGCAGTGGGGTAGAGTACTTATTATGAGAGCTTCTCAGTCCCGTCCCAATGTGCCATGTCAGTAATCATTACTGCACGATGTCAGTGAAGATGACCTGGAGTAAAAAGGTCCAGAAACATTCCCCCAGGTAATACTAATCCTGTGCATATGGACCAGCAGTAAATATGTGCGTAAAGGTGTTTTCCGCGGATTTTCAAGCATAGAGACGTTATGTTGATGTGTGTCTGCACTTGTGATATCAAGTAGTACAGGAGGTGACGGCTGTGCATAAATCAATCACCGCTCGGTGTCCGGGAAGTTGTTTGAGCGTAGCCGGTGCCAGTTTGGGGATCACTGGGTTTGCTACCCCCCTTGCCCTGAACCCGGAACTGGTCTGGTCCTAGTGGCAGCTCCACAATTTACCCTGATTTATCCCTTCAAATTGTGGTACTTTTACTGAGATGTCTTGTCCCGTGTGATTTGGCCATCAATATTATGCGTCCTGTGGTAACAAATGACATTACTCCACCTCCACATGTAAAACTACTCCAATCTGAAAAGGGCTTAAGGCAAAAACTTCACACCAAATTCACACTAAACATAAAGTAAATGTTCGTATTACTTTACTCATTCAAGTTTGTTTTTAGTAAACAAGCAAATGTATTTGTCCTCTCTATATCCAAAAAAAGAGGACAGGATAAAGGGTATTTCAAAGTTGCGTCTGTCTTCAATGCCAATTCACATTTCTGACATTGTGTCACTCAAGTTCAAATGTTTTAAATTTGAGTGAGTAATTCATGGTGACCTGTGGTGAGTGATATGAAATGTTCTCATCCTTTCATCAGTGCATGTTTCAGGCACACGTTTGGCTCATTATCCACTGCTCTACATGCAAAACCAGTGTGAGTGAGTGTTTGGCTCAGAGCAAACCAAAACACAGGAGAACAAAACTCAGTACTGTACCTGAACACGTCCTGTCAGTGTAGACACAGTGAGCACTGAAGCTGCTGCTGCTGCTGCTGCTCTGTGAGCAGACTGGTCCTGCCAGACTCAGTGTGTACAGTCAGTCATCCTCCTGAACAACCCTGCACCTGCACCAACAAAGAATGCTGTTTGTGATGAGACTTTTCAATCACATTGTTGTTTGTTTTCACGTTTGTTTTCCATTTTTATTGCCCCACCACCACCTATGCAAATTTGCATATATACAGTACATGCATAAACTGGCTTTGCATCAGTCTACATAAGGGGTGGGACAAACATCAAAAGGAAGTGCCGATGAGACAGAATTGACATTCCATCTCGTGAGATACAATTAGCGATAAGCAGGCCCCCAAAGTTGATCAGATTATTATCATGTTTTATTTGTCTTGCATTATATCGATCATTGCTATGTGACATTATCATTTTCATTGGCCATGCATTGTGCATTGTATCGTGACTTATTATAAGTGTGCTCCAATCTAGACGCGTAAAAAAGAGGCGATCACACTGAACCACAATGGGCAGTTCTCAACAATGCACTCAGTATAGATTTATTTATTTATTTTGGAGTAAAGTAGCTCCTCATTTGTGTTGTACATACACAAACAGTTTGATTATACTAAAAAAAATGTAATCTTTCATTTCTATGCATGAGATTTGTGTCAAAAATGTTCTTTCTATACATTCACATAGTACAATAACATGGAAACATGTGGCTGTGCATGCACACATTTTATCCGTATACAACATCAAAACTGACATTGTGTGGTGGTTCAATCAAGCATGAGCCCAGCAAGTTGTGAAACACAAGACCCCAACATACTGTGTGTGTGTGTGTGTGTGTGTGTGCGTTCGTTCCAATCCTGGTGATTCAGCTGCACAAACCTGACAAACCTGTGTGCGTGTGTGTACGGCCACCAGTTGTGTCGCTTCCCGTCCGAGTTACAGGTCACGTCCTGCCCACCCAAATGTCGCTTTCTCTCATTCTCTCACCAACAGTGACTCACGCTCTCCCTCTCTCTCTCTCTCTCTCTCACACACACACACACACACACACACACACACACACACACACACACACACACAGTCACTCTTGTCTTGCCCTGGGCTGCCATGGGCATCAGCAGTTGAATTCCCTCCACAGCTGGAGTGCAACAAAATCACTGACCACAACAGCCTCACAAACAAAACCCCTCATGCACAGGAACACACACACACACAGAGCAGAAAAATCCTTGATTGATTTCACTTCTCTCAGTAAAAGCTAAGTGTTAGTGTATCATGTGTGTGTGTATGTGTGTTTGTGTGTCTCTGTGTGTGTCTGTGTGTGTATGTGGGTAACCAAACCAACAGATTGCCAGCAGTCGCTCAGTTGTTTTCTGCCTGCTCATGCAACAAATCCAATTCCAGCCAGTCAGCAAACCAGAGATGTCTATCTGAAATAGTTCTGCCACCAGAGCCACTCAGCCCCAAATACAATTTTAACCAGTAAGCAAAGTGTAAGCTGTTATTTCTTTACAGCCGAGGTTATACTTGAAGAAGTTAAATTAATTCCAATACCAGAGGCTTGGAATGCTTCAGACACCTCCATGTGACGAGTTTGACAGGTCAAGTCGAGGCCAGGACAAAAAAAAGCAGAAGAAAAGTTCAGTGAGATCTTTGGCTCTCTCTCATGCTTTAGGCTTGATAACCACCAGAATAAAGACATTCCTCTGAATCTGTATCAGGAGCGTGGAAGTGCTAAGTTGAAATTGTATTTAATTTATCCTCCAAATGTGTGAATTGCCATGTGTCTGTCTTTCTGACTGCCTGCATGAATATAAAACCGCTATTGAACTAGTTTGTGTGAAATCCTGTGGAGGGCTAGGGTATAGGTCAAGGTAGAATTCATTGATTTTTGGGAATAATTCATTTGTTTTCATTCAGTTGCCCCCACAGCTGTTGAATTCCTAAGAAATTAATATTAACATGTTCTGAGTGCCAACCTGGTAGAGCAGGCACCCCTTCCCTCAAGTTCACCTCCACCTCATGACCCCTTGCTGTGTGCTCTCCCCTCTCTCTGCCCCTTTCATCCTACAGTGCTAATGCTAACATGAATAAATAAATGGATCTGTTTGTATGCTGGCAGAATATGTGAGAACAGCAGAGTGAAGAGCAAAAACAGGTTGATTGTTGCTGAGCATGTTAATGTTAATGATGATCATATGCAGTCATTTCTAAATTGGGGTGATGATGATGCTCCGCTAAAAGTGCTAGTTTACCCGTGGAGGAGGAGTCGGGACCTGTGAGACACACAGGGAACGATGTGCCCTTCTCTTTTCCTGCTCTCAGCTTCTCTCTTCGCAGTTCTCTCTCTTCCTCACTTGTGGATGTCGATGAGAACACTGATACTTCACTTCCAGCTAAAGGTGCATGTAGAGTTCACACCAGTCATGAACTGCTCCAGAGTTCGCTTGCAAAACAGTCCGAGACACCTCTTTGAAACGGAGCAGAGTTTGGATGCTTAGTCTGTTTTAGAGGTCTCAGACTATGAGCAAACTTACCAAACTCTCGTTACAGAGATTTTTGATTATTAGGTGAGATGACCAGTGATGGAACCTCTGGAGTCAGTGAAGCTGAAGCTGAAAGATGCCTGACATGTGATCAGTAAGGCATCATCGCAGATTCTCACAAGCAACATGCCAGGTCTGATACATGATAGTTAGTAAGCCTTGAGATAGTCTATCCAGATCAGATGCCTGGCACCTTGGTAGCTAGTGAGGGAACCTTGAAAGGCGCCGAGTTTGTGTCGTATCCTAAGTTATGGCTGTTAATATTGTACACCAGGTCTGGTTATAATAATATGTGAGTAATTAAACGTAATTAAAATTAATTAATAAAGACACTTCAGACTAGTGAATCTTTGGATTACCTGCTCTACTTCCTGATCCATATCAAGTTCCTGATTGCTGTATCTGCTGTTGGGTCTGTGAGACACTAAAATATGTTATTTAAACTTTTTTTTTTTTTTTACTCTGATGCTGTATATGAATGTGTATTTTACACCATTGAGCATGTGCATATGTGAGTGGCTGTTGAGTGTTTAAATGTCCAGGCAGAGGTCAAGTGGCGCTCCACTGTATGCTACTTTACACTCCACTACCATCGCTGGCTCTTGTCTGCACACTTAATTGTAACAGTGCTTCACTTCACAGCTGTGTTTCTGTTCTCTGCGAGAAACACACACACACACACACACACACAGGAACTGATTACAAAAAACAGTGAAGCTATTCCAAGGTGACAAGTGCCAAGGAAAAATAAGCAAGTATCACTTGCGGTTTTCCCACACAGGTGATTGCCTAGCAACCTACCTTGTCATAAAAGCCTGCCGGCAATATTAACGCCTCTCTGGTAGAGTAAAGAATGGCAGAGTACAGAGAATTTAAACAGAGTAGGATTTGGAAGGTTGAAGAGGTCGCCTATCAACTGCTCCACTGCAAACGTCGGCTCTATTTTAGCCAAGATTGCGCACCCGCCACCTCAATTATTTAGCTGCATGACTCTGTGAAAAGCAGGGCAGGTGGAGAGCGAGGCCGGGGGAGAGGGGAGGAAGAAAGACACCAGTAAAGAGTTTGGCTGGCAGCTAATCACGACCGTCACCTCACCGATAGCACAAAATAAACTATCTGTCGAAACCTCAGCTTCATAATATGGCACCTACCTGGTGAGTAAGAATATTTTCACTCTTCATCAAGTCACGATATCCCTTCAGAGGAAGTGCTGAATTTGTGATGACTAAATGTTATCACATATGCATGGAGAGTGTTAATATTAATGGCCACATTGCTGTCAGCTTTTTAAAATGCAGAGAAAGAGAGACAGTGGTGGGCAAGGGGTCAAGTGCTGCGTATAACAAAGATGAGTGCAAAATGAGTCTGTATTCATAACACTTAACGCTAAATGTGTGGCGTGTGACGTGTTTTCCATCAGCTAATTATTACAGTGCTAATTTTTGGACATTTATATACACTTCCTTTTTAATAAGCTCAACCATCTGCTGCCCTGCGCAAATAATTACATGTTTAACATGTGTAAATCACACAGCTGTCAGACTGAGCTGTGGCAAACCCCAGGAGTTATTGAGACGAGCTATTCAATGAAAAGCATATTATCACAGTAGTAAAAGTTCCAAGAGGAACTAGCTTTGCTCTCTTTTTTTTTTTTCTCAGTAGATGTGGAGCGTCATTCAGCAACACATTTCCAAGCCTAGCAACACTATGTCAAGTGTTTGTAATAGGAGCAAAGGGAGTGACATCAACAGTGGGGGGGAGCCCTTAATTCACTGTGACCTTATTATTTGACACTTGTCTTCAGAGAACTTTTGAATTGTCGTTTGAAAGGTTTTGAGTCATTGTTTTGCATGCTGATAATTGTCCAAACAACGTGAATAAGAATGAGTCATTTTGCACACACACCAATTAGTGATAGTGAATTTGTCCTCTGCATTTAACCCATCCCATGACACACCAGTAGTGAACACACACACACACACACACACACACAAGCAAGGTACAGGAGTAGTGGGCAACACTTATCCACCCGGGCACCCTTGACCCGTCCCAGATTTGAACCAGCGACCTTCCATTTACAAGCCCAAATCCTTTCCTCTTGTCCATGGGCTGCCACGTGAAGGTTGTGATGATAAAAATGATTAAAGTGCCAATTACTTAGACACTGCAGTCACTGTCTGTTCTGTTTAGCCCTTTTCCAACCTTACGCCTTGATTTCACACACATATGTTGTCAATTATTTAAGTACATGAAGAAGAATTAGAAGGAAAGAAGGAAACCATCTGCACTGATTACAGGCCAAAATGGCTGCAGTCATGGACGTTAATCAAAACACACTCATTGTCGCCTTTCTTCCAGTACAAACAGTTAGGGTCCAGCTATCATCCACAGCTGTCACAGACTCATTAAACATCTGTGAACAAGCAGGACAATGAGAACTAAAATTATAATCGGTCTGTCCCCACTTCTACTCACCCTGTTGAAGTTTGTTTTTGAGGGGACATGGACACAGACAGGTTCCCAGTGCAGTACCAGGGTTTAGAAAAAAATCACTTTAAAAATCAATGACATTTCCCATCATACAGTTCCTTTGACATGATCTTCTCATGACTCATCAGGAACGGGGGGGGGTGTAGCGGGGTAGGAATCCCTCAGGTTGGTGCAGCGCAGCATTACGCGACCCCTCCCCCTCCACTTGGTGTGAGCAATCAGTCAGTTGTGTGTGAAGAATGGCTGCCAGAGGCACCACTTCAGGCAATACTTCAAATATGATTTCACATCTACAAGAGCACCACCCATTACTCTTTGCCAAATTCAAGGTAATGCTGTATTGAATGAATGTTTGCAACTAGGTATCAGAGTTTGCATGTCTGTCAAGCATTGGTAAAACAAATGCTAGTATTCTTGTCACAGGGTTTTGGCTCTTAACTCACGTGAGATTCCTGATAAACTGTCATTTTCACGTGTGTATTGACTTATGGCTCTCTGGCTGAGTATAGGCCAGAAAGATTATATAGCCGAGTTTTCACCAAGTGGAAAGATTTGGTTTCTCCAGCACGGCGTGGATCTGTTCTACCAACATAACTGGTCCCAACTGGCCCATTCTTTGGTACCCTTCCCTTGGGGTACCAGAGAAAGAAATGGTAAGGTCAGTGTAGCTCCTGCCCTGACATTTAGCTGATTGGTGAGACAGCAGAAAAACGTCACTCCCTTGCGATAAATATCCCCAAACCAAACAGGCAAAAGAAGACCTGCTGGATGTCCTCCACTGTGTTGGACATGGACACACAGCATAAACATAAACCCCATGTAACTTGCCTCCCCTCTTTCCTGACACATCATCTTCCATCCACTTACATCTGATGTCAGTCATTCAAGGTCTTAGCCAATCAAGTGGGACGTTTTGTTGCTGGTTCGCATACTCTGCCACACCTTAAGAGGGCTGTTCATGGAGTAAGGGTTAGGGTTAGAATTGTGTGTGTGTGTGTGTGTGTGTGTAAACTGTCTGGTGGAGCAAGCCTTGTGTTAATCTGACGTGCTTGGCTGACATTTTTCAGATGAATCTTTGCATGACTCCATGACAATCTCTGCTTAAGCTGAAGGACAGGGAGAGCCTTTTCATTTGTGACACTGTGTGTGTGTGTGTGTGTGTGTGTGTGCATTAAGGACACAGACAGACAGACAGGCATAGAGGCAGAGGGAAAGAGTGAAAGGCAAGAAGCAAGAAAGTTAGAGAGAGGACGATAATAATATATGTGCATGGGGAAGAGAGAGTGACACTAAGCCTTTGAAATTGTATTGGGGTTTGTGTATGACGGTTTAAACTAGGCCATTGTAGGATCAAATCTCTCTCTCTCCCCCTGTCTGTGTCTCTGTCTGTCTGTTGTAGTCCAGGTGGGCTTTCATCGTCTTCTTACATTGTCCGTCTGAGAGGAAACGGAATGCTCAAATGACCTTTTTCTTTGAAAAGATTACACGTTATGCCATTTTAAATTCATGTTCGGCTAGGCTAAATTTAAATGTGATGTTCTTCGTGACAGCTAAAATACATTCTTACAGGGAATTCTGACTTGAACAGGATGAACAGATTCCAAGGCAGAGTCAGTGGGTTAGTATTTCTGAGGATTGAATCAAAGGAAATAGTAAATGACATCCACTTCTATCAGTGAAGTCTACGTTGTCCAGGAAGGTAACCGCGTCCTATGTAGTGCTGTAACATATCGAGCGCTATGGCTATGGCGACTTGACTTGGATCACGTATGCGTGGAAGCGGTGGCAGTCACAGCAGTTTTGGCGGATCATTCAGAGCTCGGTTTGTACATAGCAGCTGTTTGGCATTTTTTGAACTGTCAAGAGTTATGTGCCACGACCTTCCATCAAGCACTGACCTCCGGTGTGTCATCGTTAATATGAAATAGCAGTTTCCATCAGCTTTTATCACATTCTTTCATGCAAATCATCACTTAATCCATCTCTGTCAGCATGTCAGCTTTTGATTTGACATGTGCAGTTAATGCGTTTACCCCAAATTCAAAATAAAAACACCCCACACATAAAAGCAGTCAAAAAATAAAAATGGAAGAGAGGATGCTCGGAATCAAAACAACGGGATTAAGCATTGCTTTTCACCTGTGAGGAGTGATGAGTTTTCAGGATCGGCATGTTCAACTGGGTAATTATGGAGCCTCATGGCAGCCGTAATGTGAGAGAGAGTCAGCATGCCTCTATTTAATTGCCTGCCAATGCTCCTGACCACGGGCAGGATGTCTCGTTTGTTATCAAACATGTTTCTTTGGTTTGTCTTCTGGCGTGAGAAGTTCAAATAAGCAGCGCTGTCACTCCAGACAATGTCAGGCCAGGCATGTATACGGCTATCCACGCCCTCAGGTTTCCATTGTCCATTACCAGCATTCAGACCGTGAAACATATTTTGAAAAAAGCTTTATCCATGATTTTTTGGGGGTTCTGGAAGCCCATTGTCTTAGAGAGAACGGCTCTGCTGTTGTTATTAAGGGCAGAGAGGTTGTATTTCTCCTAATCCTCCTCTGTACACAAACCTCACAAACACTGCCAGGCTTCAGTGCCTGCCTCTGTTTCAACGAAGCTAAATCTGATTGAGCCCATCTCCCTCTCACTCTCTCTCTCTCTCTCTCTCACACACACACAAGCAGATATGTGGAGCCGCAACGTTTACCAGCATTATTAATTTTTTATGAATACAGAAGGTGTTCTTTCTCTCTGTTGTGTCACTTGTGTGTGTGCGTCAGATTGTGTGTGTCCTGCTCTGGGCTTGATCAGATCAGAAATTGAATAACATCTGTGGATTTTTTTTTTGCTCGTGGCCTTGAACGGGGTATGTGTCCTACATGAGTCCGCCAGTCACAATGGAAATGAAATATCTTTATTGTGTTGTTTTCTACTGCACGAGATAAGATGAAACATTTGAGTGTGTGTGCAAAAAAAAAATAGGTCGTCACAGCGCCAAACAGGAAGTGATATCTGTGGAGACGACGGTTCAAAAACATATTAGGCAGCCGGTGCTTGTTGTGAATGTGTTGGAGAAGATAGATTACTGATAAGTGGGGTGTAGATAAACTGAATTTTATTGTCTCTGTAATATTTAATTACATGTTTTTAATGAAATATCACTGCCAAAGTTAAAAAGCAACAGATTGCCGGTGTGAGTACATCACAATGAAAGCATTTTTTAAATTTTAAGTCATATTTTGGGGAACTTTCGGGAGTGGAAATGAAAAAATTGGTGACACATCAAAGTTAAACAGTGCTGCATAAAATCGGTGTAAGCTAAGAGATCCTGACATCTATAATAGATTTTGTGGATATTATAGGCATACCCCGAGGTATAAAAGTACAACTCATTTTAATTCCACAACTGGAGTTTGCAATGCACACACATTTATAATTATCTAAACCTAAAGGCTGGTGGCGTCATCAGATTTATTTTATTTGAATATTGATCCACAGGAGACATTACACAGCTGATTTCAGGTTGAGGTTAGCTTCAGCAAGTATGAGTGGTTTTTATCACATAGGTTAAATGCAGTTATCATTTCTTCACTGGTTTATTTCTTTACATAGATACTATTGCACCAAAGAAAACTGGGCTGTTGCACCAGCACTGTGATGGTGAAACACAGAAAATCCATACAATTAAAACTCTCTGTGTGCCTGTTATTCAGGTACTGCATGTTTGTTTGAATAAAACCAAACTTAGTAGCATTACATGTTAGATGCTGCACACACAACGCTTGTTTTTTAGTCTAACTACTAAAAACAAGGGTTGTTTTCTTAATTGCTAAGATAGTTGCAGCAAATAGCCACCGACATTATTCTCCAAAAGAGTGATGATGAAGATGTGGAAGGAGTAGAGGACGAGCCGCGGGAGGGCGAGGAGATGCAGCAGCTCGAGCGGCAGCATTAATAAGCCTCTTTCACAGCAGACTTCTGACACGTTTGTAGCGGGGGAAACCACAGGTGTTATTGATAACATTAACAGCGACTAATTTGTGAATAACTCTTTTTCTCAATTTACATTCAGCGTGACTCAATTAAGTGAACAAATTAAAAGGCCCATAAACATCATTTTAATGTGGAACTCAGCCATTATTAATTTGATTATTTACACTGGTGCTTCACATACTGTGGTCTGTCAAAATGTCTGCCCTGAAAAAGGCCCATAGCTTAGCCTGAGGGAAGAATGGAAGGATGTTGCAGAGGCATGATGGCTGCAGTATAGATGTTTAGCCTGTACTCAGTCACTACCTCACCCTCTCATGACGAGTGAGAGGAAACTGGGTGATCTCAATCACCTTTAAAGTGGAACTGTAACACCGGATGCATCTGGGCAACCCGGTAAGCATAATAATTTCAGTATCTCAGCAACACAGTAGGTGTAGTGGTTAGCGCTCCTGTTTTTGCAGCAAGAAGACTCCGTTTTTTGCGATGTTCTCCCCGCGTGTGCGTGGGTTAGTCGAGATAACAGGGTTGAGCAAACAGTTCGCAGTGGAGTTAGCTGCATCTGCATGCATCTGTCATCACATTTGTTGAGATGGCTGGAAAGCGAGGTGACTCATGTTGTTCACATAACCATAACAATTCTTACCATTTTAATGTGTCTGCAACTAATGCGGTCATAACTTCCCGCACATTATCCGTCTTGCAATGATAGTTTACTTTGCAGTGTGTCAGTGCTCGGCAGTCATTGTCAACATTATTCAAAATGCTCACATATTGCCCCTTTAAGTTGCTATTGCATGAAAGTGTCACAATGTAGCTCAGTATTGTTGAAACAAAAAGGAAATTTACATCAAATTAAACCATCTTCTGTGGAAGCCTGGTGGGAATTATATGATGATATAAGTCAGGCTGCAGCAACTATTCAATTTTCTGATTGCTAATTGAATGGTCAGCTATTTTGATCATCGATTAATCGATTAAAAAATTTATTTTTAAATCATTAAAACAAGCTCTCAAATTTTGAAGCCTCTTAAATGTGAATATTGTCTGCTTGTTTTAACTATTGTTTGCTCCATTTAAGAGCGTTGTCATTTCAAGGTTTGGGAAACACCGATCAACATTTTCCAACGTTTTCTGACAGTTTATGGACCAAACAGTTATCAAACAGCTCAATTATCAAACTCAGTTAGTTGCAGCCCTTGACATGAGTCTCCTTGGTGACCAAACTCCTCTCATCACACGTCTGCAGGGAGAGGAAGAAACCTTGTCCACAGCTTCCTCCATTTCCAAATGTTGTCACTCTTCTTTATGTTGTGTTATACCTCTCACCATGCTAATCAGGCATCAACCGGTTTACGTTTAGAGCATTATGCCAGATCCCACAGGGTTAAATACACTTGCTTAGGCCCTGAAGCTCAGCTCATTGGGAATTGAACTGGCAACCTTCAGGGTCACACAGACTGCCTCTCTTCCTGGCCGCTTTAAACGATCTAGATAACGAGCCCGTTGAGAGTCGATGAGTGTGTAGATTAGCATGAATTAGCATAAATTAGGTACGCAATTAATATTCTGTTCAATCTGTTCAGAAGTCTTCTGACTATCTAGAGGGAAAGACGGGGGAGAGAAAGCAAAACAGGAAGAAACAGGAGCGAGAGAAAGAGACACAAGAAAGTAATTAGAGGCAGCTTTATGATGCGCACGAAAAATGTGATCAGATGAAATGATTTCATTTGAAGTAGATAAATACTTGTGCACAGAAACACATTCTGCAATGCAATATTAATTAATATGGTGATGTGACAATTGGTTTGACGTGCATATATGTTATAAAGCACGTTACAAAAATAAAACAAAGTCAAATATTGTATAAAGATGCAGTAAAATTAAACCTGATAGGAGGAAATTAGCATGAGCAAATATGCCCACATTAAAAGGAATAGAAGAATATAAATAAAACGTGTGTCATATACTTGCCGAAGCTTTAACACAGAGAAAAGTTTTAGTCCGACGAGTTCCAGAGAGCTTTAATAGCGTCGGTCTGATCACCCTTTGTCACAAACTGTGACCTGGAAGTAACCAGCAGGGCTCCATTCATGCATCTCAGTATCTATGCGGGTGAGAGGGCACAAATCAGAGAGGTAGTTCTGCAGAGAGGCCATTTAAGGCCATAAAAGTGAGCAATATATGTCTAAAAATCTGTTTGAATTCGAACAGCGAGCCGGTGTAGAGGGAAAAGCCACGCGGGTGATGTGTGGTCATGTCTCTGTCTTCTGATAATGAGTCAAGCAGCACTGTTTTGTACCAACTGGAGACAATGGGGGCAGACTGGCTGATACCCAAGCATCGTGTTCTGCAGTCAGCAAGCCAAGACGATATGAAATTAGTACACTTAGTAAAATGAATCAGTAGGGAAGATTACTGTGTCTTTAGGTGGAAGAAATATTTAAGCAGGGAAATTTGAAACAGCATGCTCACTATTATTTTATTAACTGTCATGAACACAAAAGTGATGGAATATCAGATTTTACTAAAATCAAAACTGAGTCAAAGACAGAGCCCTGAGGGACACCACTCTCAAATAAACAGAACAGTGTCTACAGAGGGGGTTAAATGCTTTTTACAGTCATAAGTCAACTTCACACACCAATGTTGTGCCATATTATCAGTCTTTATTAGCAGAACGATGACAACACTAATTGAAGACATCTTAAAATAAAAACCTGAACTGTTTTGAGGGTCTGTCCTTCCATCATTATCCTCCACTGGTGCTTTGGTGCATCGTTTTAAATCCTCTCATTGCTTCAGTGTCCCTTTGCTGGATGAATATCATATTTAAAACATGTCACGATCCGTTCCTCTTTAGCTTTTTTTTGTAATGCTTCCTGTTTAATTTTCCTTCTCGTCCTTGGTCCTGGTGATTGCCTGACACACACTTTGCTTTTTTGTCAGCTTGTCAGTTTTTCTTTCCCGCTTATGTGTGCTTTGATAAAAGTATCCTGTTGTTTGCTCTTGCTTATTGGCTGCCTTTAACCTTGGAATTGTGTCTTAAAACTTATTTTTTGGGCCTTAATCTTATGATTATGATGCAAGTAAACAAAAAACAATACTGGAAGCATCCATGTTTTGCCATTCTACTGGATTTTTTCAAAAAAGGCATACTGGATTCACAAGCTGCAGTACTTTTTGCCCACCTCCCGCACACACGTCCTTCCCACATCAACCCCTGCTATTTTTACTTGTTTGTTACTCTAGGTTTTATTACCAGGGTTTGGTTACAGAGACTCCACTGTGCCCGGTGTTCATAAATGTTTAGGTTATGCAAAATAGCTCCCAGTTTGATGGTGTATATCGATAACGGTCCAACTTAACGGAAATCTGCCGTTCTAATAATGTATCCATGTAATCCTATCTCTGTGGGCTGTTTGGTTATGTACAACACTCTGTTACATCAACATTTCCCCGAGGGAAATAACGCTTATTAATCAATATAACATGCTACTGAGCACCAACAAGAAGCTACAAGCTGGCTATACAGTTTCATATAAATGAGTTTACGCTCTCTCTCTCTCTCTCTCTCTCTTCCACACACACACACACACACACACACACACACACGCAGTATCTACATTAGGGAGACAAATAACAGTCCAGCATCATTTAAAGGACCACAGGAGAACATTCATCATTAGCAAAGTCTCAGTTTACACTGTCCTGTTTAAATCAAGATTTAAGTAATGAAGGGGCAAATGTTGCTTTATTAGACAACCCTCGGTTTAGAGACAGGATGCCATAAATCAGCTGGCAGCATGGATAGCAACTAGAGCAGGTTGACACTTAGATTTGAATGTGTGTTGTTATTTGTCAGTTCTAATGTGCTCAACAGTGGAACTCTACAGTGAGGGAAAGATAAAGCAAAAAAGACAGAGGGAGGAAATAATGAGATCGGGCGCAGAAGGACACTGAAGCTGTAGCTCTCGGAGGATGGAGTCATAATATCCAAGCATTTCTTGAATAAATTAAGAGAAAGGAACTTATAAATACACAATGTTCTTACTTGCATATCCTCTAGTTTGTCCTTTTATGAAGCCATGGGAGATATGCAAGGATGCAATCAACACATCGCACGTTTGTCCACTGGGACGTTCTTGCCCAGTGAAGCGTCATCGGGAAACAGTGTCATTTATTAATGTCACTCAGCCGTATCAGCTAACACATAACATTTTACTGATTACACTGTTTTGATTATGTGACCGTCTGTGCTCCCCACGATTAGTTACCACACCTCAGCTTCATTTTTACTGATTCATATAGAAAGAACTACTGCACTGTGGACACACGTCCACAGATCTGAAAAAGGCACCAGCCACCCTCTGTATATTCTGACTTTTTCCAGAGTTGGTCTTTCGCTGTGAGTCTGAACATCCACAGCTGTAATCATGACAGGTTTATAAATGTTCCTCTGTGCATCTCATAAAGTCAGATATTAATGTTAACCTTCAGTTCTCACGTGGCACATATCCATGCCGCAGGCGCACCTTTGGTAAATTGCAGCGGGAATAATACACAACTCCTTATATGGACATCCTGGGAGTTTAAGTTTATAGAGTTTTTTTCTGTCTTCTTATGTGTTGTTGTGTGAGACTTTATATCACATTTTTTCTTTTTTAAAAACAGGAGTTGTGGTAATTGTGCAGAAGTCACATAGTATTTTTGTTCATAAAAACGAGCCAAGCGGAACTTTGAACTGTGATGTATTTCCAAATTTCCCAAATTCAATCCGATTAAAAAATAAAAAATTGAGTACTTTTTGCTCAGGTGTGTTTATATAGTTGGTAAAAAAATCTGATTATAGGTTGTGCTGAACAAAAGGATATACGACTCTATATTGCACACTCTTATCGCCTCTGTTTATACGTTTTATGACAGTAATGGGAAAAAAGCAGCCTAAATGCTCTGTGTTCTAAAGGTTAAAAAAGGAGTCTATATTTCTCGTGTTTACTTGCTTCTCTTGTGTGATGTTATGCAAAAAAGCCTTTTAACTAAAGAGATCAGTCAACAAGATAACGTGATGTAACATATACATATCACATACTTCATTCCAGTGATAAGTAAGAGTGAAACAAACCGCAGTACTGTTGCCTTTGTACTTTATAGTACACTGGTCATTAGTTCTACCAACAGAAATCCCTGCAATATTACCATTACATTCATTATGTTTTAACTAGTTAACCATCTGAACCAATTATAATCATTCTAACCCTCTGTGTCGTTAAATGAAACACATTCTAAATGTTTCATGACTTTCAACTTGCACCACAGTGATCATGATGATGCAGCCTGCAGATGGATCAGCCCTCAAGGGAAGGGAAGGAAAACACGCATTTCTCCCCACACCAAATCTCAAAAATTGGCTTATGTGCATTATTACATTTCCGGGGTGGTTAATGTAATGGATGTAATTTCCTTGTGCACTGGAAATGATAATTAGATGTGGAATTCATTACGGATTGTGTGCGACCACAACAATTTTTTTTTGTACAGAAATGCAGCTTTCAAAAATGTTGTCATTGTGCAATTTGCACTTGACTGCTTTTTTTCCCCCATCTTGCACATTGAGTCTCACAAATGGAGCCTCCGGTAATGCAAACATACAGTGTGCAAACGTGCACTTTCAAGTGTGTGCAACATTTAAATCAATCTTTGTGCAAGGACACGGCAAGGCCAAAATAACTACATATACAAATAGAATTCTTGAAATATAATAGATGTAGAAATGTATAAAAGGTTGACATGTGTGTTTTTGTGACGGAGTAGCCCTGTCACTGTCACAGAGCACTAACACACACAGATGCTGCTGCAGTCGTTTGCTCATCATTGTAGTTTGTCAAGCTCCTACATAACCATCTTTTAATCCCGTTCAAACTCAGTAGCTTACTCCATCGTCCGTTTGTGCTGTCAGCAGTCCAAACATTGTTTATGATGTCATTCTCTGTCATTATTGTGTGTTAAAGCGGTGGTAGGGGCATCAGGCTTATATAAACATGAGTCTACCTCCTACTTAAAGAGAGAGTATCAGTTGGAAGTTGGTTGCAGTGAAAGTAACAGCTCTGGTTGTGCAGTACTATTGTTGTCCGGTAATTTTTGTACATTGATTTTTGTGTATATAGATTTTTTTACCCATTTTCACTACTGCACTTTTGGGATTGAGGACAATAAATCACTGTGAACCACAGTATTTTGGCTGTGCCATCAGTTTGTTGTTGGAGAAGAACCCAGCCACAGAAATCCATGGTGATGTTACCTCCAGAGACCATTTACTATAAGACAATTAAAAGCCAAGCCTTTTGAAACTGGAATTCAACGTAGAATAGATCCAGAGTCTGTTGAAAAGTGAAAAGAAGAAAGAAAAGTCCAAAAACTTGGTTATTAAGAATCAAGTGTGATGCACAGAGGCCATTATGGAAAGAGGACATTATGGAAATTATCCAGACAAAGGAGAGTATTTCAAAGGATGAATATGGAAACAGTAAACAATAAAGATATGAAAGAGAAGATGAAATGGTGGATGAAAGAATGACATTTGATGTATGGTTTAAAAAAAATAAATGCTATAAAGGTAAGAACTGGAAAAGAATTGATGTGAATGCAAGAAAGCTGAGTGCCAGCTAATACACTGAGACAGTTTACAAAAGGAAGATGGGAAAGACCAAAGAATGTGGAGATAAAATAAAGCTTTCAAAGGTTAATGTGGATTCAAAAAGGAAAAGGTGTGTTTGTGTGTGTGTGTGTGTGTATGGGTGGGTGGGGGATAAAAGCGGAAGAGAGAAGGGACACTATAGGGAGAACAAAAGGGAGCGCTTCAGTGAATGAAGTTCATTTGCTTCTGCCTAAATGTAGCTGCATGTATGCTTGTAGATGTGCACCGTGTGTGTGTGTGTGTGTGTGCCATACCTGTGTGAGTGTAGACACGTGGATATCTGTGTGCATGTTAGATGAAAGTGTTGTGTGGTGTTTATGCTAGCCGGAGTCCTGCCGTGAACAATAAGAATCCTTGATCATACATCAAAGACTTCACATGCGCACGCACACACACACACACACACACACACACTTCCTCTGGAGTAAGGATGAGAAAGTTTAACCATCCTTTCATTGTCTTGTGTTCTTGTTCTTCAGTGCAGGTGGCAGCTCAGCCAAATATACAGACAACATGCAGCCGTCCACAAACATTCATATAGGTGCTCACGGATCTAACGTAGTCAGTGAAAACTTCAAACGCCTGCACTGTTCCATACAAAATCAGCTCATGAAACAATGACGTCAAAATGAAATACATCTAATGTGGAGAAAATAACAGAATATTCTAGTGTTTTTAGAGCTATTATAAGCAAGGTCACTATAAAAAAAGGTTCCCTTTTGAGTCTCCTCTTCAAATTCTTTTTAGACTTGACACCCTCTCTAACAATGACATATGAACTGCCAACACTGACTCACATTTCATCACTTTTATTTTCCAGCCTTCTTTTACACCAGTTTCCATTTTTAGGTTCCTTTGCAGCACAGACACTTCAGCCAGTGCTGAAATATAGCCACCTTTCTGCTGAAGGGTACATGTACATGTAGCCTTTAACGGCGCTTTTCCACGATACAGTTCTAGCACTACTTGGCTCAGTGCGGCTTCGTCATCAGGCACGTCTTTTTCCATTACTGTACTACCTCCTCAACGTGGGTGCAGTCGTCATAGAACGGCTGCACGAATCTGTTGTGATGTTGTTTTATACGCGATACGTACAAAACGGTGGAGTGAATCATTAGAATCAGTTCACTAAAAAGATTAGTTCACTACTTCCTGCATGACTGGAGCACAGACTCCATCTGGCAGTGCTGTCGCTAAATACACCACACTCCACTGTTAAATATTGACATTTTAGAAGTTTCTTTGTTAAATGTTGGAGATTAACAAAGGATTTTTAAATGGCCACTTCACCCATTATTTCCAGAGATAAATGTGTTTTTGTTCATCAGGCAGTTGATCTGAGATACATGTCTCATTCCCACAACAACAGAGGATGTTAGGATTGAAAAAAATAAATAAAACTGACGACAAGGTCGATGTAAAAGTCACTTCAAAGAAAATAAAAACCCTATACGCTGATCTTTACTGTGTTTCTGTCAAGTTTTATGCATAAAAGATCTGAAAAAAATGTAATAAATAAACATTTGATTGAATTAAACATAGCAGCATCATAATGGTTTTGGCTTTTTTCTTCATTTGACCAAGTGGGAAGAAAATGGGTAAAACTGATCTACTGATCTACAGTTAGCCATTGTTTAGTTTGATTCCAGTGTCAGACATTGCACTTATGAATCTTCCAATGACGACACTCTCTGACCAATCAGTGTCCAGCAGTTTGTTGACATTAGTATCGGCGCAGCTTGGTACCACGCCAGAGCAGGTACCAGGTACTGTACCAAATGGAAAAGCAAAATAAAGTGAATAGAGTCGAGTCGTGCTAGAAATGTATAGTGGAAAAGTGGCATTAGATCCCTCTTTGATCACCTTATTTCAATTGGGCAGAATGTTTTAATGGTATTATTGCTCAATAATGTCGAAATTCCCTACCCCATCGTTAATGCTACCCACTGATATGAAGGTCATCACACGTATTAAACACAACAGAGATATATCCTAACATATAGCAGATGTAGAACTACATTGGTATACATTTAGATTGTTATTCATCATTAAGCTGTTCTGCTCTACACCAAATGATAAAGATAAAACTTGGTCCCATGTGCGGGGGCAGGTAGTGCAGTGTTTTCTTTTTGTTTTGTTGTGTTTCCTCCTTTCCAGTAAGTCTCCTGTTGTGGCTGGAAACAGAGTTGGTAATAGCACGGTTGTGGGCGAGACTGACAAATTTCTGTGGGTTTTTGCCTCCGACCTGGACACAATTTGCTGTTGATGTTCGTCCCTCCTACAATCCTCACCGGTGTATGACAGCAGTCGCAAAAACAGACGGGGAGGACACACAAAGGCAGACAGTCACTGGGTGACGCAGTGAAGGAGCTTAAATAAATGAATTAACTGGCTTATATAAGCAGATGGGCAGATAAGCAGGCAAGCAAAACATGAATCTCAAAAACGTTGAGATTCACCGAGGAGCTGGAACACAAAATGTGATCATGGGCGGCAGAAGAAAATGACCTCAAAGGTGGTTTGTACAAGCCCTTTGTTTTCCATAAAAGTGTATATCTGTATTTATTATTAAAGACATGACAACCAAGGACTAAGATACGCAGGGTATTTTAGGGGATTTATCTTTAAGTCGTGTTTTTGAGCCGGACATAGTTTAAAAAGTGAAAAATGCATATGCAGCTCTTAAAGCTGCAGTGTGTGACATGTTTGGTGTTTTTGTTCATCTGCTCTTAAATGAATGAATGACTTACAATCCTTTCATAAGAATTGTACACATTTCAGTCACTGCAACAAGGCACTGTCACCATTGCCCACTGAGCTGCTGACCCTTGGCTAGGAAATGTAATTAAAAGAAAATTTGATAAGGGTGTTTGAGTGGCACACTTTTTGATGGTGGTGTCACAGTGCTTTCCTGGCAGTACTGAAGGGCTGCTGGACTAACACTCAACAAGAGAGAGATATGATTAAAAACAACACTGCCAGTGCTGCAGGCGTTGGATTCACCTCATCTATTTACCTCAGGTACACAATGAATTGTATGTGATTTGCAATCCAGTGATCCAGTGTTGCACCTTGGCTGTTGTTAGTCAGGTTGAAATATGAGCAGAAGTGGAAGGTAAAAAAAACAAAAAAAACAAAGCAACAAATCAAATGAAAACACATTCTGTGGGTCAAGAGTGTGTTTTATCAAAGTAACCTTCAACAAGGCCACAGAAGCCGGGATTACAACAGAGGTGAAAATGTGGCTGATGAGGAGAAGCAAAAAGACCATTAGAAAACACCAATGTAACAACATGTAAGTAAACAGGAAAACATCATGACCGTGAGGAAAACTAAACTAACAATGGCACCTAAAGAAGTGTGTATGAAACTTTGTTAAGAGAACAGGTCGGGCTGTCAGTCGCTGAAAGAGATCTTGTGGTAACTTCACCATTCATTACCTTTGCACATGCAGAGCGTGATAGAATACATAACAAAAATCAGACATTCCAGTCTTTCACTGAGGTGTCCCAGATACGTCCTTGACTGTCATTCACTACGACACACTACACGGTATGAAATGATTGATTTTTTTGGGAGGCGGACTTACAGGTCCTGACATCCCACGTCTGATGGATCAGGCTTAAAAACGTGTAGTCTGACCTCGGTGTTATTCAGCCAAATTACATGCTGCGAATGAGTTCTAATGAGAACCCATTGCCACTAATGGCCGGGCCTCAAATTGCTCTTATCCACAACAATGCACACACATACACAATTTGTCAAAACTGGACAGTTCTGTATCCAAGGAGTGACAAGACAAGACAGAACTCGCTTGTGTGACAAAAATGTGTGTGTAATACTTGTATTTGTTGGATTTTTAAGCACCTTTTCTGGCATAAACACTGATCAGGACCAGTCGTATTCTTGAGCCGTGTTTCCATCATGGTACAGTATGGTACGTTTCAGAATGGTAAATCCCTGGGTCAGGCTTGTGTTTCAACTGAGAATAGTATCTTTACTTGGAAGCGGTGTGTGTGCTGCGCCTAATGGCCGTGTCAGCGACACTATTGACTATTGTGGGTTTAGCTCCACCCGTACCGTAGCATTACTCTGGTACCCCAAGGGAAGTGTACCGGAAAATTGAGTGGTTGGGGCAGGTTATTTTGGTACTCTCCCTAATGGAAATGCAAAAAAATACGTATTCTCAGTGGTAACGCACCATTAGAAACCAAAACGTGGTCCTTAATGAGGCAGAGCCTCATTCCTGAGGAGTTTGTTAAGTTCAGCACTGATATTTAAATAGTGGTTAAGTTAAGGTTAGGGTTAGATTGCTTTGTTTAGGCTGTCCAAATGGAGGTCAATGCAGTGCCTTAAGAAGTATAGCTGCACAAACCTGTGTGTGTGTGTGTGTGTTCCAGTCCCGGTGATTCAGCTGTCAAGAGTACATGCCTCCAGCAAGTGCTTGAGGGTTGAATTTTCCTTGAGGGTAACATTTTCATAACATTCATACAAGGGCCCACTCGCCACAAAACATCATAAAGTATGAAAAGTGGCACTTCAGCCTAAATATGTTTAATAATGCAGATTCTGTACTGCACTTTAGTACACACTTCAGGCACACAGACCCAGCTGTTTAATTGCATATATTAAATGATACATTCTCCCCAAGCCTGCTTTAAAAATAGCATAGAAAACCTGTTCTTACTATGGGAACAGAGGAGGAAAAGAATAAATATTCAGTTAAGTCAGGAGGGTGGTTTACAGTAAAGAATAATAATGCCGTTTTAAAAGACTTATCTCTCTCTGTATGCACCGCAGTCTGTGTGAGTAGTGTGGTGACTGAAGCCTAAACAAACTTTTAAATCCCAAAAGAGCAGAGCGAGCAGGTCCTCCATCCTAATGATGCATGTTGTTTTGGTGAAGCCACAGCCCATTTAAAGCAATACTAGGTAACCTTTGTCGGGGCGCGCTGTCACCGCGCAGCGCGCCGTGACGAAAATGGACTTTTAACTAACCTCGGCTCAGCGTTACTCTTGAACTCGCCGGGTCTGATTCGGACAGACCGTGTCACCAACCGTAATTAAGTTTCTCATTTCACACAATGTTCCTATAAAGGCAGAGACAGAGGTCAAAGTGCAGCGTGTGCAAGAAGCTCCACGCTCTCTCTAACAAATCAGTTGACCCGTCAAAATGAGTTTTAAACTGAAGGTATGACACTTGTTGAGTGTTGCTTTAATTGTTGGTGTTAAAGATGCACAGTGTGGGATTCCAACCACGATATTGTGTTGTAGTGTTTTTGGCTCTGTGATCAGATTTGACCTCTAATGTACATGTGTCTATATAATATGACACCATATGGTGTTTAAAAAGGCGTCATTTTATTAGCATTATTATTATTATTATCATTATTGTTATTGTTGTTGTTGTTGTTGTTCTTAGTCTCTTGTCAGGGTTAATGCCATGATTGCCAAAACAAATGTGGCATAAATAGATAAAAAGAAAATGAATGTAATAATACACTCTGATTATAAAGTAAGACAGATTGTGCTTCTCACGGGTGACTAGACTGTTCCCTGCAAATGACTTGACATCTCGCCATTTAATGGATGCTCAAGTTTTGATTCAGTGCTTAACAGAAGCAAAGTATGGAGAGAAAAAAACTGACTTTTAATGAGGTACAATACTTTGACTTTAATCAAAAACAAAAAATCTGACTAAAGATGAATTTACAGCTCCTTGAACAAACACACAGACCCGACTTAGAATAAATAACAAGTAACACAAATTGGCTTGCACTATTGACTCGTACCTGACACATGAAACTGCACAATTTACTTTTATTTTAGTGTGTTTCTTCTAAGGATGAGCTGATGCCGTGATAATGGTCGAAATCACTGGATCAAATACTGGAAAAAGAAAACTATGAAACCCTCCAAAAACCACCCAAAAATCCTGAATATCATATTAGATACTTCACTAAAACAGTTCAAATTATTGACTGAGTCATGTTAAGCATGACTCAGCAGAATATCTGTTACACAGTTGGAGCTTTGAAATGACTGGTTATGTCTACAGGTGGTAAATGCATCGGCACAGAATGTTCTATAAACTGCTGACTCGTTTAAAGAAATGAGATATTTGTATCTGTAGATGCTCAAGGTTGTGATATCAGTTTGGGACACAAACAGCAGAATCAACCAATCCCTAGTTTCTACTGTTTTTATTAAAATGTCATGATATGACAGTACTACAGTAAAAAGGACCAAGGTATGATACTTGTTGTGATTGTAATAAAGCGTTGAGTAGCTGGTGAAGTCCACTCGTAGGCTCTGTGCTACTTTGGTTTTTGATTCTTTGTAGAGACCTGGTAATAGTGTTTGACTAAAGTATGTATGTGTGATCTCTGGAGCTGTGGTGTTGTTATGGGGAAGTGGCTTCTCTTCTGACGTTACTCAAATCCTCCTACGTGCAGGTCACTGCAGTCCGACGGTGTCTCTCTCCTTATGTTTCATGTCAAACTCTGTTTCTGCCTTGACACTGCATTCCTGCATTCAGGATAGTTTTGTAGCAAGTGCATCAGGTCAACGACGGTGTGAAGACACTTTTGTTTTGTGAAACGTCTTTGTGCACTGCACATATTCTTTTGTTGTTGTGAAATCACATCAAGCAGACAATGAAAAATCCAAAGAAAAGAAAGCAAGTTAGCAACTTTAGTTTGACCTAACTTAATTCATTTAAATTTAAACCTTTTTTTTTTTTTTAAGTGTTTCTTGCTTCATGAATCTGATTCCCCCCCCCCCAGTCATTTCTTTATGATTATATTTTGTAATGATAATAGAATCCCTGGTTTATCTTCATCATGATGTTGTCGGAAACATAATCTGCCTGGAAAGATAAAGGACAGGCTGTTCTTGTGTGGGCAACGGGCACAATTGGATTTTAATGTATTCAGTTGGTTTTTTTTTTCAGTCACATGTGGGTGCATGTTTGTTTGCAATGGAGTGTGGAAGCTGATGGTTGTCTGAGACGCTTGTAATTATTTTCTCCTTGTTGTTGACTTATTTATTTATTTTTTTCCTTCATCTGACATGTTTCCCACAAGCACATCAATAGTTTCTCTCCACTGCACTCGTCTCTCACGCTCCCTCAACATACATTTTCCCCCACGCTCGCGCTTCCTTAAAGCTTTCACCCACTGGTCGTTGCACCTCTCGTTTTCACTCGCAGCATGTTGCTTTCATTTTTATTTTATTGTATTGTAACACCATTATGCTTTGGCTTTAATTTTCCTCACAATGTTCCTTCTTTCTCTTTTTGCTTCCTCCCCTCGCCATCTTTCCTCCAGCCGTCCTTCACCCTCTGCTTAGAGATGGATGGGGCAAAGTGGTTAATGAATCAGTCAGTGATTTACTTGTGTGTGTGTGTGTGTGTGAACAGGTGAGAGAGAGATTTAAACAGCAAAAGTGTGTGTGTGCGACACGTGATACAGAATAGTGACTGATTGGCTCTGTCATTTAGCCCCGCTATGGCTTGTCACGATGTCAAACCTATGAGTACTTGCCTGTGCATAAGTGGCCCTGATAAGTGTGTGTGTGCGTGCACAGGTATGCACGTGTAAAACAGGGATCCGGGTTCCCTGAAGCGTAGAAATGGTTTTCTCTGGGCTGAACACAATTTAAATGGAAACATTGTAAAAGGGGTTATGAAAAGCTGTTGCCTAAAATACTGTAAAACCAAGGTGCATTCAGCGTCGAGCAGTCGCACGGTTCAGGCTTTCACCATCAATCTGCTGAGGTGCTCGTGACTACTGCACGTGCACACACATGCACACGCACACACACACACACATACAGATACCATTCAGATGTATTTTGGTCTTTTTTACAGTGTTACAGCTGCACAGATACACTGATGTACTGATTCCTTATAATGAGGCATTAACTGAAGCACACCCATTGACCTTTTAATTTCACATTGCAAAAATATGAAGGGAGCGTGCATGCGCACGCACACACACAGAAAGAGAGACACGCGCACTGATCTTTTGGTTTATGATGTGAAATGCACCCTGCCATGCCTGTGTAGAGATGATTAATAGTCACTGCTCTGTTGGATAATGAACTGTAATATATATTATCATTTAACTATGATTTATACGGTGTGTGTGTGTGTGTGTGTGTGTGTGGGCCTTCATGCACTTATAGGTCCAACTTTTTTTTTTACAGGTCTACTGAATGTTCTTCATTAAAATGTGAATCTAGGTGTTAATGCTTGTCGTCTGGTGTGTGTGGCTGTGTGTGCGTAATCAAGTCAGGAATGAAAGACTTCACCGTGTTGACAATGACAAATTCAGCCCTGCAAACTTGAATGCATCATTTGGGTCGTCCTGATGTAGAGATGTCTGTATCATTTCCATTTGCGCTCGATTCAACCCACATTAAAGGATTCCATTTAAATTTTAGATGTCCAGGGTCTCCCATGCACGTTGTCCAATTACTGGCTGTCAAAGGAAACGTCTTGATTGACTCTATCAAATATTGTGACCAAGGGAACCAAAAGGGGAATTATTTATTATATCAGTCTATATTATATTTGATTTATTATTAAAATGACTAGTACTAATTGTAATATACTATACAACAGTACATGGAAAAGTTTAACTAAATTGTGACAATTTCTTTTCTTTTGTTGCACTTGCTATTTAAGTATGAATGTATATGGGGGATGACAAAGTGGCAACCCTTATGTTTGTGGTGCTGATGGCGTAGCGTTAAAAAAAGAAAAGAAAGAAGGTGCATGTGAATGTGTGCTGGTGCAACCATTGCAAAAAGTTAGTCTATAGCTCTGAGTTAGTCTGGGTTGAACGAATCAAGAGGCGTTAAAAATTCACTCCAACAAGAATGTGGAGTTTCAAGGTCTCCTACACGTGATCACTTGCTGCAGCTCTTCTTTCTTTCTTTCTTTCTTTCTTTCTTTCTTTCTTTCTCTTTTACAGTTCAGTTAAAGCAGGGGGTGCTAAACAATAATTATCTTTAGTTATCTTTAAGCCGAATGCAAAGAATCTTATAGAGAATGGACTTTTTGCAGGCTTTGTTTTTTTGTCTTGGAGAAATCTGGCCAGTGACAGGAGAAATTGACCTCTCACACAGAGAGAGAGGGTGAAGCTGCATGACTTTTATTGGATAGATGTAACACATCAGGAGGAAAGTTTGCCATTTCAGCACTGACAATGACTGCCTCTGCTGCCCCCCTCAAAAACATAAAATAGAAATATTGATATAGACATAAAATATCAACTGAGTGTTTTAGAGATGAATAGATTGCCTCAGGTCACGCGTGGCGAATGAACCAAGTGTCCATCTGGTGAAATAAATCCAGAGGACTCGACAGTCGACTACTTTGCCACTGATTCTGCCTACTACAGCTTTAAATGAAGTGACGCCACTCCTGCATCTACTGTAGTGGCCAGAGCAGGACAGCGATACCTGCTTGTGTGTGTGTAACACGTGGCGCCGCTCTGTTAATGGTTGTCTGGTAGATCAGTCACTTTATGACACTTTGGTTGAGGGTGAGGACGAGCAGTGTGGTCTTTAAGAGCCAGCTGTAGAGGCCTCGACAAGCTCCTGCGCCATTTACACGAACATGGCCCATCAACCACCTGCTCCTGCTCTCACACTGGTCTGCGCACTGTGTGTGTCTGTGTTCTCCATGTGTGTGTGCACACCTTCAAAAAGCAAAGTAAATACTGTTCTGTATTTAATTTCATAACCTTGGCACACCTATGGAGGAATATCACTGTTGCAGTTGTATCCTGCTGCTTTTACTGCTCACTACTTTTTAAGGAGAACTGAAATATTCTTTTAATACTGTGTTTTGTTTTTTGAATCTTTTATCATGTGCATTCACATAAATAGACTGTAATTAAATATGTGATATATATATATTAAATACTCCTGTTGCAAGGCCTGTGGATGATGCAGTAGTGGATGTATTAAAAGTGGCAGCTCAGATGAGTTGTGCATGAATCATGATTTC
Source organism: Solea senegalensis (assembly GCF_019176455.1). Classification (NCBI taxonomy): domain Eukaryota; kingdom Metazoa; phylum Chordata; class Actinopteri; order Pleuronectiformes; family Soleidae; genus Solea; species Solea senegalensis. Next base: position 22,994,066 of record NC_058027.1, on the reverse strand, counting down.
CTTTCTAAAGCTCTTTTTTCTTTTTTTCTTAGCCACATGTTGTCATGTTGACACTAGATCAACGCCGGGAAAAGCATACAAATGAAAACTGATCCAATCCAATCCAACTTTATTTGTAAAAGCACTTTAAAACATCCTCAGCGCTGTACAGAATAATAAATAAAAGATAGAATAAATAAAAACTCACATGGGGCAATAAAATATATATATATAAAAAAACAACTAAAACAAATTAAAAGACATAAAACATAGACAAAAGTAACAGCCGAACAATAAAACACAATAAAAAGTAAAATAAAATGAATAAAATCAAAACTAAAATATCCTAAACTAACGTCAACAACAATGAAGACAGATGAGTTTTGTGTTTACTTTTTGTCACAGTCAGGAGCAGCTGATCAGCTGACCCCAGTCAGAGGGGAAGGTGTGTGAAAGGGGCAAGGTCATTAAGGGATTTAAAAAAAAAAAAAGGAATCAGAAAATGGCCAGTCAGTGGAGTGCAGCTAAACTGTGGGAAATGTCAGTCTGCCTCATAGCAGGGACATTCCCTGTGTGAATCTCAGTTGGGAGCTTTGCGTGTGGAGTTTGATTGTTTCCCCTGTGTGTGTGTGTGTGTGTGTGTGTGTGTGTGTGTGGGGTTTCTCTGGGTTGCAGTTGTATAAACAGACTCCCTATTGACCACAGGTATGAATGTGAGTGTGAATGGTTGTCTCTGACCTGTCCAGCCTGAACCCTGCTGCCTCTCTATCTACAGTATGGCAGATGGGATTGACTGTGGCTCCCATTAAATTTGAAAATATGCTCTTTATTGGCCGTGAAACACCCGCGTGTGTGTGTTTCGCCGCAGGTAGTCGTATATGCATCAAAAGCACACACACACACAGACACACACACACAGACACGTTAAGAGTGTAAAGAGAAAAAGATGTCTGCCATAGTCACCCACTGTGTGTGTGTGTGCGTTCAGCTATACCGCAGGAAGCCCCGAAGGCCCTGTTTATTTCCCCAAACACAACAAATATTGATCCAGAATACATGCCCACAAACCCACACACACACATAAACACAAGCAGACACACTATGTCTCTCGCACACACACACACACCCACACACACACAATACGGCGGGAAATTTCTATCTCTTACTTGATCTCTCTCTCCCACACACAATTGAAACGCACAAATTGAGCTGAGCTGGGAGTGTTAGGGCTGAAATATGGGGAGGTTTAACGGGGCTTAGTTTGTTTTTATGGTTAACACCCACAGAGAAAACACACACCTCAACACACGCACACACACAGAGGCGGGACGGCAGAGCAGGAAAGCTGGGGATAAGCCACGAGCTCTCACTCTCTCATCTACGCACACCCGCACATATGCAGTTACAGTCACACAGCTGGTGGACGAGCAACATCAAAGTAACTTCCCGATGTTGCTGTAGCAGAACCTGCTAAAGATTGACTTTGACCTTCATGTTAATGGCACACAACTATTGATTTGATTCCATATCCCGTTTCCTGGGTTGTAACTGGGATCATACAAACTGCTGCAGGCCAAAATCCAAGTTTGTGTTTTCCCTGTCAGGTCATTTGTTTTGAAAGCAAACTATTATGGGTTCATTTTGGATTCATTTACATAAGAAGTGAAATGCGGGTCCTCATAAGGGTTGTTTGGGGTCTCCAGTAACATCAGGCGATAGATTCATTTCACTGTAATTGAGCGGTGAAAAGCCCCATACTCTCACCGCTGGTTGTTTCACGATGAAAATTTAATTTCCTTAATGTCTGTAAATGCAACATAGTCTCAAGTTACATTAGGCTGTGGAAAGCTGCATTTTGTGCTCGCTCCGTCCAATCACCATTTCAGGCGTTTTCAGATTAGCTGGACGTGCAAACATTGTGGTTTGTCGTTTAGATTGAGAAGCAGGAAACGATGCCATTTAAATGTATTATCCACATCAACCCGGCGCTCCAGGTTTAAACAAAAAAAGTGGATTCAGTGAAATCTTAATTGAATTAAACATGATAAGACGCGTTTTTTTCTTTTCTTTGTTTGTTTAATTTTATCTACGGTTGCTTATCTTTGAACCGAGTGGAGCTGCAGTGCCGCTATCCTCCAGGTATTGGTTTCTCCTAGATAGTTAATGAGCCTCGGATATAAAGTGCGGCTCATTAACTTTGAGGGTACAAAAACCTGCCAGACATCTGCCCTTGACAAACAGGCCCTGACACATCATAACAGGATTAAGCAGCTTTTTCACCACTATTTACATCATGTTTTCTCATCTGAGGAGAGATTTCAATCAGAGTCCTGGTCATCAGTCGAGATGATCTGCTAGTGCGGGAGTGCGGATTCAGCTATCGCCCCGTTGATTAGAGCCTGCGTTAGACATGCATTTTATGTACAAACAAAGTCCTGTTTTTTTTTGTTGATAGAAACCTGATGTGAATCTCTGTAAACAGTGCTCAGCGACCGCAAACAAGCGCGATGATCTGCACCCCTTCATCTCACAAACTCATCTGTATGTGATGAGTTTTTTGTTGTCACACCTCTTATCAAACTGCTCAATTGCACCTCTGCCGCAGAATATGGTATACATACTTTTTTCCTTCTGTAGTTTCTGCGTGGATTGTTGCTCACACATTTTCTGTTACTTCTCTTGTGCTCTCTGATCAAAATGTTCTGTGTCTTGTTTCAAAACAAAAAAACTAACTTCCCAACATTAGCTGACCTTGACAGCATGGTCAACACAGAGCAGAGCAGCAAACGATGGAGTTCCCGCTGTGGCTGTGCTGCCTGAGTGACAGAATGACTGATGGTGAATAATGGTGCTAAATACGGCAATGGCAATGATGTACACCAGGTTTTTTTCCAGTGTTGATCTGGTATTATCTTATCTTATACTTGACACTCCATTCTGTTAATGCAGTTTGTTTGGTGGCATGATTCAAACTGAAAGACTTTCTTAGATTATTTATTTATTTATTTAGTTGTTTATTCGTTTGTTTCTGTGGAGTTACGTGATCATAGCAGACAGCGCTTGACCTTTTTTTTTTTCTTACACATTCAATGTCATGGGGGTCTGCTTGCATCACTGCACTCACTACCTGTATTTTTTAAAAATTGATTTTTCTTTTTTTTCTTAAAGCTCTTCCATTGGTGTGTAAAGCCTTACATAACCCAGCACCCTGTTACATCAGTGACTGCCTCTGATTTTTTGTCCCCGCTAACCTTTGCCTTCTGACAGCGTGTCATAAGTATTCTTGTGAGGCTGCCCTCTGTTTCTCTGGCCACAATGTCCAACACCTTCCTCTTGAGAAGACGCTCCTGTGTCTAATAAGTATTTATTTATTTAACTTTATGGTCACCATAATTGCATTGTGACATGTTTGTTAAAGCACTCTAGGTTGCATTTTGTACATTGAAAGTGCTATATAATTAAAATTATGATTACAGTCCGAGCGTACAAAGGACCCTATTGTAATTTATTATTAACAGTAGCTGAAGTAGTGGAGTAGACGTGGCCGAGCGGAAGGGAATTGGGCTTGTAACCGGAGGATTGCTGTCTGTAGTATTTTGTATTATAGCATTATCTTTAAGTGAGTTTTAATGTACAATAGGATTTACTCAGAGGAAGATATCCTCTTTTATAATGCGCATACATTGAATTATAAGCTAAAAAAAACAAAAGAAATATTCATTCTGTTCTGTCCTGATTCATCCTGATGATGTATGGGAATAACTGTGACATTGGGGTTACCCGCCATTCTGTGCTGCCCATGGGACCATGAAGTCTTACCTTCCAAGGCAGATGACATGTCTACTACTACTACTACACATGCACACACACACACACACACACACGCTCATGCATTAGTGACAGACAAAAGCAAAATATGCATCTGCTTACATGTACATACTAGTAAATGTCAAGGCAGACATGCCCTTTTGGATTTTACAATACATGAAAACACACACAGTAAGACAAATGGATTCACACATATATGTGCAGCTTGAAGACAGACACACACACACACACACACACACACACACATAAGCTCATCCATCCATTTGGTATACTGAGTTGACAGATGAAAATGTGCCCAGAGGACAGAAAGACTAAATGAAGATGCATTAGACCCTATTTTGTGTGTGTGTGTGTGTGTGTGTTTGTGTGTGTGTGCGTGCGTGGTGCAACAAGCAACAGGGACAGCAATGATTAATGCCCATTTTAGCATTCAACCAATGAATGAACACCAATTGTATTCAACTGTTTGCTCTCTTATTTGTTACTATTCTGGAATTCCTAACTGTTATTTACAGCAGGTCGGATATTATTGTTTTGTCCTGTCTTTAACTCTAATTTTGCCAGTGCTGCTGCTGCTGCTGCTGCACCTGTGGAGTCACTTGAGATAATCAAAGTCAGATGTACACATTTGGCCACCACACAGAACAACAGAACAAACATGCAAACATAGCTATTCAGTGAAATGTGTAATATTTAGGAGGGTTTAATGGTAGAAACTGAATTTACTACACGTAAATGTGCTTGTATATGTGTAGAATCGCTTTCGCTGTAGCAGTTGGAACTAGGGGTGGGTGAAAATATCGATTTGGTGATGTATCGCTGTCCCTCCTCGTGCAATACGATAATCAATAAGCCGGGGCAAATATCGATATTTTAATAAACAAATTAAGTAAACAGTCTCTGCTAGTTTCACTCCTTGGGAATTGCTATTTTTAACGTCTCCTCTCCTCTCGAGGCAACGCTGCTCAAATAAACAAGGGAAACTTGGGTGGAAGTTACCTGGCTGAAGAAGAGGGAGTTTACAGCAGGAGAAAGCTACGTTAAGAGACGCCCCATCCACGTTCAACGCATGGACTTTATGTATTTAGTTTTCCCTGCTTATTCAAACCAATAATCACTGTAAATGATGATAAAATTCCATTAATTATCTGTAATGAAGACAGAGATAATAAATCTTAGTATAAAGTATAAATAAAGCCGCGGACACATGCGCCACCAGCACAGGGAGAAATCAGAGTTGAGCTGCTGCCCGTTTGCGTTAAAGAGTTTAAATACAAGCTGAAGATGCTGCCTCCTGAGAGAGAAGTCTGACTTGAAGGAAACCTCAGGACATAACCTTATTCACGCTGGATCAATTATGTTTACCAGCTGGACACTGAGCACTGGGAAATCCCCCAGCTGAGCGGTGGAAGTTGCTGAGTTCAGTTTATCTATGTTTTCCTGCTCGGGTGGAGAGCAAAACCAAAAGCAGGGGAGTATATCGCGGACTTTACCAACGTATTTGAAACAATGTTCCCAAATATCTTACATTTTACCACATGTTTGTTTTGAAGTGCTTCAATAATGAAGCTGTGATCGTGATAAAGTTAGAGTTGTGGAGATGCTGCTCTCTGTCTTTGTTTGGTATTCTCTTCATCCCGTTACATTAAAAGGTAGATAGGAAAAAAAGGGTTGGTATCATCAGTAAGAGGTAGAGAAAGGGTAGATGGAGCAAATGGCTTTACCAAAGAGTCTAATCCTCTGCAGTTGCGTACAGAGCCCAGGAGGGATCATAAACTTGTGCCTACGGTTGTGGTTTTTAAAAAAAGGACAGACTTGTTCCTGGATAATGTCAAAGTGATGTGTACAACACTGTATTCACTGCACCACAGAGTCACTGTAGGGCTACATCTTTTTTTGAGTATAATCCATCATTCAAAAATGACAGGTGCCACATCAAAAGTGTTCCCCATCTTTTCTGATACCTGTATGAGTCACTAATTCCACCATGTCTCGTGCATTTCAACACTGTAAGCGATTAGATTCTGAGATTCCCTAACCTTTTGAAACACTGCTATTTAGAGAACAGAAACAAAAAAATACAGATACAAGTCACTAACCCAGAATGTCAGCTCATTAAAAGCTGGCCTGTCGTGCTAGCTCTCTGTAAATATAGACTTATCTGATGTGGAACTGTAACTTGTGAGCACAAAATAGTCTTTTGAACACTCGGTGTAGTAAGTTTTTGTAGTGTCACAAAAAAAGTTCTTCTTTTAATGATGTGTTCTACCATAATAACACAATGACACTTTTGGGGGAAATGTGCTTCTGGCCAGAAGTTGCTATGGAAACAGTGACCTAGCCTGAGGCGCTAGTGCTGCGGGGGACAAACTGAGGAAACATCACAACACAGGACGTCCCCACAAGCTATTTGCTCTTGAAAGTGACATCTGCACTAAAGAGGCGTTCACATATGTATGTTTTTTAATTGTGTTTGTTTGATCTGGAACAGTTCAGCATGGATTTGTAAATAAGCGGATGAAGTTTTCAGAATGATCTTTGATCAATATCAAATGGGAGACACGGTCTGTTTTTTGAAGCTTCAAAATGCGACTTCAATATAGTGCTGTCTTTTTTAAAGCACTAATGAGTTTAGTTTGGGTTTAAGTTTTGTAATGATTCAACTTTTTTATCATTTGTCCCTTTCTAACTAATTTATGTTTGCATGCTTTCTTAATCAGAGGTTCAGAGAAATCCAAGTTTACTTAAAGTAATTACAAAATTGTACAAATGTTCACTTTTGTGTCAAATGTGTTGTAGTTGAAGGAATCATAAATGACGTTCTTGTGGCCAAAACATAGCTCCTTTGATTCCAAACTTGGCCTGAGCTAAAATGAAAACAACCAAAGAAAAGCAGCAGTTTTGTTGTGGCACTCACGGAGAAATCCATTACTGATATGAAATACTATTAAATGCGTCACAGAAATGTTGTGAACAAAAGAAAGAAAGAAAAAAATCAAGGTCAGCAAAGAAAATGTCAGTCTGTCTTTCTGCTCACACGTATCTGTGCACTTTCTGTGCTCATTTGGACCTTAGGGCTTCCTGTTCCCGAAGCAAAGTGGTCTCCACAGCACACCGTGACAAGCCCTTAGGGAAAAAGAAGGAGAAGTAGATACAATAGCACCGCGTCCGCATCGAAAACTTTCAGATTGTGAAAAACCACGTCTCCTTCATCAGCCAAACACGTCCTGCTCTCTTTTTTTCTTCCCTGTTGCAATGAAACCCCCCCGACCTGTTCACGACTTCCAGTGGTAAGAGTGGTTTGGCCTCAGGCTGTAATCTGTCAGGAGAAACAAAAACATAGTACTCACATGCACACATTTGTGTCAGCCCACCAGCATTTATGTGCACACTCAAACACACACACACACACACACGAACACGGAAAGCATGGAAACTCATTGCCTCTAGACCTCGTGGTAAAACACCTTACTGATGACATTGAAATGTGAGTGGTTTATTTAACTCGCAGGGGTCACTGGTGCCAATCCCAACTGGACAGGTCCACATTCAACTCTCACACTCACACCAACGGTCACTTTAGGGCAGGGGTGTCAAACATACGGCCCGGGGGCCAGAACCGGCCCGCCAGACGGTCCAATCCGGCCCACAGGATGAATTTGTTGAAATTTCACACTAATCTAAACGTAATGTCAAATGCTCCAGATACCCGTGACTAAATGTTTGTGCCTTTATAGATCCAGTGTGCTGTGTAAATAGTAAATTTAGGCACGATATTGTTGAAATAGCACTTTCATGTTTTGTAAAATGATCCTTCATTAAATGTAAAACAAAGGAGAAAAAAACAAAGGAGTTCTTGTTGTTCATAGGTTATTATGCTATTATTTTACTATTTTGAGATCAAACTGTGCTGTATGTGGCCCCTGAACAAAAATTAGTTTGACACCCCTGCTTTAGGGTGTCCAGTTTGCCAAATCACCATGGGGAATGAGCGGGTGAATCTATATTTTGTGCATCTCGTAGATGAAAATCATTCCCATACACTTATATACTCACAAACTAAACAAATGAATGAAAGCTGTAGAAACCAATCTCTTTCTCGTGCTTGCGTACTCCAGAACAACTGATGTTTGTGTGTATTGAAATCGTCAACACTTGACATGCCTGTAATCAGGGAGAACGAGCAGTAACCATGCAACAGCACATAAAGGAAACTCACAGTGCAGCATCCATGTTAGTCCAAGGCTGAACACAGAGCTTAGAGGACATAAAGAAATGCAATCCCCTCTTAGATCTCATAGATGACATTTGAGAACATCATCATTTCCAGGTTTGACAAACACCGCTCAACATTTTCTGTAATTTTACAGCCCAAACAAGCACTTGATTACTCGAGAAAATAATCGACTGATGAACCGATTATGAAAATGCTGGTTACGTCTTGGAGCGAAATGGAGCATTTTAGCATTTTAACATTACATACACATTACACAGCTGCTGATTTACCGTCCTGTCATGTGTTTTAAATTACAACTTGAGTAGAAATCTGTGGTGGCTGGTGTTCATGGAGTGTACATCACAGCATGGGGAGGTTGTATATTAGTAACCGGTATTTCTTGGTGCTGTATTGTGGCTGCAGAGGCTGAGGAGAGCCGGTGTTTAACAGAGTGTGGCTGCTACAGTGATTACTCTGTTTAGCAGGTGATTGATGAGAAGCAGCTCTGGAAATGTCACTTGCTCTGTTAATACATTTTCACCCAGGGAACATAGGAAAGGCAGCGTTAATACACTGGAATATGTTTACTCCAAGGAAGCAGAACAGCAGTCGAACTTTAAAAGGGTTTTGTTTTCATTTTTTCCTCCTGTTAAATTAGTTTTTAGTTTAGTTTTTTCCTCAGATAATGGTGGTAGATGTCCAGAGCTGCAGAGAAAATGAATGTCTTTCTCTTGCCATGTTTGGAATACACATTTGTTATACTTATAGTGGATGTATATGTTGCTGCTTTACATTCTACAAGCCCCTGGCTCATTAGGCTGTGGTTTATACATTTATTTTCTATCTAGAACAAAGGGAAGTTTGTACTTTGATTGCCCTCCTTCATTGGTGATCATTGGGAATTAATACTGGGAACATCACAGACTTAAGAGGGAAATCCGACATCCAGAATTGTCGAGCAGAATTCAGATATGTTGTTCTCATTATCTCGGACAGTGCAGTCATTATTTGAGGTAATAAACAGCTCTGTCTGTCCAGAAAGCAATAGATAGAAGGAATGAAAGCTCTGAAAGCTCAAATTGGTGGGATGTATGAAAATAAATCAAAATGACCACAATCACAGTGCTTGTTTTGGATTCTTAATGGTAGGTGCTTCTGTAAGTGCAGCTACACTTTCAGAAAGCTCGTCACTCGGTTCAAACATAATTTCAGCTACAAATAGTGCTATTGCTAGCTGTATTGGTGCTTGTACTTTTGACAGTTGGAAAAAAATAATATTATTTTGGGCTTGAGCTTTGGTCACACTGGTTGAGATATGGTGCTTTAGAAATAAAACTGGGTTTTATCTTCTGCTACATCCTATTCATGCCATGATCACAATGCCTGAGACAAAGAAATGAAATGTGAGGTCATGGCTGGATGGAAGGCTAGATTGACTCTGGGTCATCTGTGGTGGATGAAACAAGTTAATCTGTCTGTTACTTTTCTGACAACAGGAGCTCAGGACAGAGAGCTCTGATCCCCAAAACGTTACATGTTAGATCCTGTGGTTGGAGGAGTGAGCTATCATCCTGCCTGCTGCAGCTTAAAATGACTTGAAACAGGCAATTCACTGTCACTATACGGACAAAAGACTCCAGGTGCCTGACCATTACACCAACAGGGACTGTAATGATGTATTCAAATACATATACAGTACTTTAATATGGGAGTTGGTCCCCCTTTTGCAGCTATAACACGTCTAATATCTTCCACACTTCTTGGAAGACTTTCCTCAACATTTTGAAGGGTTTTTATGGGAATTTGTATCCATTCATTCTGTAGAGCATTAATGAGGTCAGGTACTGATGTTGGATGAGAAGGTCTGGTTCACAATGTCTGTTCCAGTTCAGAAGGTGCTCGATGGGGTTGAGGTCAGGGCTCTGCTCTTCCAAACCAAACTCAAAGTCAAACCATGTCTTAATAGTGCTAGCGTTGTGCACTAGAGCACAATCATGTTGGAATAGAAAAAGGCTCTTCCTCAAACTGTTGCCACAAAGTTGGAAGCATAACATTGTCCGAAATGTCTTGGTATGCTGAAGCGTCGAGATTGTCCTTCACTGGAGATAAAGGGGACGGACGCAAACCCTGAATGAAACACTTGAATTCAATACAAGTACTTCTGTCCACATAGTGTAGTTGCAGCCATTTTATTGTGTCTGACGTGTTACGTTAACTGCATATCTCATCGTAAAAAATCACGGTTATTTTGACAGGGATTGCGATTGCGGTATGATTCACAGGGAATGGTCATTTTTACGTCATTGTTTTCATTTTCATTCAGAAAACATTTAAAGAAATGATTACTGTGTGATATCTGTTAGCTCTCTTCAGTCTGTAGAGAAAGACGTGTATAGATCAAGAAAATATTAATACATCTAAAATGATATTTTGACACACTTTCCGCGCCTCCTGCGATTTGAAAGTCGCAGTAGGCTGTTAATGCGATTTCGATAACATTGCGATTAATTGTTTGTCCCCGACGTGCTTTAAACCCAAAAGCAAAGCACTGCAAATCAATTTGAAGCTCTCATTTGTGTGAAGCAAATGTGTTCTGCTGGATATGTGGTGTTAAGAGATGTTGACACATCAAAACGAGTACAGCCGGTGGTTCAGCTATAGCCCTTGGCCAGAGTTGGCCACGAGTCCCATTAGTGTTTGGTTGGTTAGAGGTATTATGTATTATGTGTCAGCAAAACTGTTAATACATTTACACCGTGGGAGCAGTAGCAGTGCTGGGGAGTCCATTTAGCTCAAGGGATTTGGCATCTCTCCAACAGCAACAACTCTATTACATACAGTAGAAACACCGTTGGAACTGAGCAAAGGTGTTAATGGATTATGAGTGGAGCGATGCCTCAACTTTGAGGTGCAGCAGAGATACGTATGGGGAGGGATTTGTTCAGCTTTAAAAAAAGGATGCATGCTGGATTGGGAGAACGTTAAAGTGCCATGTGCAGACTGGTGTAAAAGGGAGTAATCAGAACATTGTTGTGACAAACATCACAAGCATTTTAGGAACTGACATATTGGCCTGAATGGGTCTTTGTCTGCGCTCTAAACTTTAGGGACCAAGGCTTTTAGTGGATGAAAGAGAGAACGGTGACAGACATGTTGAGTGTATGTGAGGACTTTTCATTTCAAGAGTTAAACCCTGCCTGCATTTTGAGTTCCCTTTAAAAGGGGGATTTCAAACAAGTCTTCCCACTAACACATCCAGACTTTTGTCTCTCTGTCTGTCATTTTGTTTTTATGCTCGTCCTTTGGATGTTTTATATTTAAGTACCCTGGGAGAATCATTGTCAACTTTGAAGTGTGGTGAAAGAACAATCTTCAGGACCCAACCTTAAAGGAAAGGTTTTTTTCTTTTCATTTTCTTTCTTTCTTTTTTGAAGTGGGGTCGTATGATGTGCTTATACATAGTCAATGCGTTACATACAGTAGACAGTGTGTCCAGAGGAATGAGACAAGCAGAATGTGGTTCAGTTTCATGTGAACAGGGGTAGCTGAGTAAAGCCCTGAAAAGGTGGACACATACATTCTAATTCTGTCTCTTTATTGAATATCATGCTTCCACTATGTTATTCATGCTGTCTCCTGTATTTACCACATCATATATGTAGTCATACACCACACTGTAAAGGTCCAGTTTGTAGGTGAAATAACTTTTTGTACTTACTTTTTCATGTGTACAATCACCTGATGGTATGAATTGTTGTTTAGATTTTCATGAACCCAGAATTAGCCTTTTATATTTATATCAGGATCTGAGTTAGCTCTACAGAGGCCGACATTTTGACCACGATGCACAAACTAAACGTCTTTGAGTTTGGATGATCACTGAAGGCGACATATCAGTTCAGCACACACTGTACCTTTAAGAAGGGCTCCTGAAGAATATTCCTTTCCTATGCAGCACAGACGGACGTCACAGTGACGCACCAACAGACATGTCATCACTGTAAAAGTTTTATAAATCTGCTTAACATTTTAATCAAAGTTTTAAAACTTAGATTTTTTTTTTCTTCCCCCAGACAAATTTCAAATGTTAACATCTGTCCAAATCCCTGTTTGGCAATATGTGCACGCGGCTCTGACATTTGTTTTGGTTCTGCTTGATTTTAACTTTACAACCCCCTCTGGAAAGCCAAACAAGAAATGAGTCATTTTTGCCAGGTATTGAGAACTAAATCTGATGAAACATCTGCTCCAACTTAAGCTTGAGTTAAATAGCGCGCTCTGGATCCTGTTGTTTTGTTACTGTCAGGTTAATGAGCTTTATTTGTTTTCCATTTATTTTCCATTTAATAACTGTAGGTCAGAGCATTTATAGACTGTACCTTTTGTTTTTGTGTTTCCATGTCTCGTGCTGTTTTTGAAGTCACCATGAATACTGATCATTACCCAGTCCTGCACTTTTTAGTCGCTGTCATGTTCATGTGAGAAACCCATTCCATAAATGTCACCATGGTTCCTATAATTCTTACTCCTTTTGATTAAATTTTGTTTTGTCCTTTATTATATGTGGAATTGAATAATGGTGTGTCCGTTCCCAGTGCACTGCCTTTACGATCGAGACAGAAAGCAGGAGGTTATGGCTTTTGGCTTTCATCCACCGGCAAATGGATCCACAGTGCATCCATAACAACAGATTCAAGGAGTTGTTTGCTTTGCTATTTTTATTCGACGGTTAGCTAATATGTACCTCTGTATATCTATCAATGCTGTGCTGCAGTATAAAAGCATTTGTGGAGGTAGTGAAGAGGACCATGCTGTTTTACTTCTGATAGACTGAAGGTTTCATTGTGAATGCAGGACGACATATAAACTGAAAATGCAGGCCGCATTGTTAAAGATGTAAGACAATCATTCAATTGCTGGGCCTGTATGGTTACTATAGTGGTTAGCACGCTTGCCTTTGCAGCAAGAAGACCCAGGTTCACGGTTGGAACAAGGGTCTTTCTGCATGGAGTTTGCATGTTCTCCCCACTTGGGTTTTCTCCAGGTTCTCCGGTTTCCTGCCAAAGTCCAAAAACATGCAGATTTGGGGATTAGGCAAATTGGACACCCTGGAATTAATGTGGGATCTATATGTGGCCCTGTAATGGACTGACAATCTGTTTAGTGTGTACCCCACCTTTCATCCTATGTCAGCTGGCCCCCCTGCAACCCTCATGTGGAAGATAAAGCAGTAGAGGCTGAGTGAGAGTCATTGAGCGAGATACAGAGTGCTGTAGTTAAAACCCAAAATATAAACAACAAAACACAGACAGTCTGAAAAAACAAGCAAGTTAAAGTAAAATAAAAGCACGGAAGAGAACAAGGAGGTTAAAATATTCCACACAATTATTGAAAGTGTTTCCACAGACTATAGGGGCCCTGATTGAAAATGCCCCTCAGATTCACCCTGGAGTGGGAGCAGCTGGCGTTAAGGATTTAGTTAAATAATCTAGGGCAAGACAGGGCTTTAAAAGTCAGCAATAAAAATGTGAAATCAATCGTAATCGTAAGCAGCAGGTAACCAGTAACCACTCTATTCCTGGAGGCACTGCTGGAGAAACGATTATGGGTGGAACTTCCGGAGCAGGAGCGGAAGTAGCAGTAAGCTTTCTCTTCAGACTAAATCTCTAGTCCATGGAGTGTTTCTAAAACACATTTGTTGAAATCGCCTTTATAACCTGATGGACAGCAGAGAAAAGGAAGAAAATATAATCCCCACCAATAATTACATTTGGATCAAACTTAATTAATTCACTGACAGACTTGTCACTAGCTGACTACCTGTGTAGTTAATTACAATAACGTTTACTGTTTTCTGACTTAATGTTATTCAGTATCGGTTCAAATCCCCACCCGGCCAAAAAGGGCTGGGGTACCCCTGAGCAAGGTACCCAACCCCCAATGCTCCCCGGGCGCCACTCAGTGTGGCAGCCCACTGCTCCTAATTCTAGGATGGGTCAAAATGCAGAGGAATACTTTCCCTAAGGGGATTAATAAAAAACTAACTAACTAACTAACTAACTAACTATCAACAAACCCACTGCTTTCTATTGTGTGACTGAAACACATTTGCGATTCAAGCTGTAGCTGTGTTCTATGTTGTGTGCTGTTTGTCTCTGAAATCCTGCCACAATCATTAACAAGCACATTTGCCATTCACCTAGTTAAATAGCTAACTTTTAGGATGTTGCTAATGTGTGAGATACAGAATAAGTGAACTCGATTCTGACGTCTTGTTCCTTTTAGTTATAAAAAGTTATAAAACCGTCTCTTACAGTGCAACATGCAGGTATGAATAACATCTGCACAGTGCTGCAGGTAGTTGCACAATGCAGCACAGCCAAATGAGTATAATTGTGTTTAAAGGGTCCATTTTCAAACTGGAGTGTACTGTTAAACTTTTATGTCACTATTTAAATGGCTGCAGTTAAGTATGAGATTATCCGGATGCTGGCAATCTTTTATCCTGCCAAAATACCTTCTGATTCTTTCAGATGGCTTCTTCAAACATCAGGCCAAAAAAGAAAAAAATACCTCTGTGCATCAAGCTGGCGTGTTCTAATGTGGCAGCCTGGCAGACAGAGGACTGTGCGGTCATATAAGTGTGACTAATGACTTAGCTCTCAGACACGATTCCTTTTGTTCTCTCTTTTTAGTCATTTCTTTCCCTCCCTCCCTCCGCCTGTCCCTCCGTCCGTGCTCTAGATTGGGTTTTGAATTTCGTTTGTGTGCCCCACCTTATTTAAACCAAAAAAAAAACCAAAAAAACAGGCAGCACAGTGACACTATGGTCAGCTGAGTGTGAGTAATTTGCCTGTGATTCATGACTTCATACAATCCAAATAATGAGTGAATTAGAGTAAATTATACATGTTTAGTGCTGCAATTAGTTCAACGCTCTCTTTTCTCTCTCTTATCTGACTGAAGCGTCTCCTTTATCCCACTCTCTCTCCCCCAACACCCCTTAAAACTCAGTCTCTCTAGTATTTTTTTCTCTCCCGTCTCTCTCTTGATTGTACTTTTTCTTCTCATCCTCACCCGTTTTGTCTTCCTCTCACCCCTCTCTCTCTCTCTTATTTTAGCTGCCCTACTTCTCGCCGTCTCATGGTGAAGCTTTGTCTAATTACCATGCTAGCGTTTAATTGAAACAGTGCACACAAACACGCAGATTGACTGACTGAATTCCCCTTATGTGCAGTCACGTGGCCCCGTACACGCACGCACACACACACACACACACACAAAAGCGGCCATTTGGACATGCATCATGTGCACACATTACACACCTAGCAAGTTAACATGCTCCAGTTAAACAAATACACAGAGCGTACACCAGGGTAAGTTCTTGTGGACTTAGTCCAAGTTGTGCTGTGTTGCTGCCCCTTCTGTGGAGCTAAGGAGAGTTGGCCACAGTCACGATTGATTTTGGCCTAGTTATACACTGAGCTGCCAGTAGCTCCCACTGTAGAGCTGTGTCATGTAAGAAAAAAGCAACACTACACAGATTGGAGAAAAAAAACGACAACACTTACTCATACATCTAAATACTACGTGGTGACTTTTGCATCATTTTTGATTTTTCTGATCAGTTTTCTCTGAAAAGAGTGCAAGACAGTAACTGTTTGAATGATGGTGATATCACTGATATTATGGTGTTCTGTAATTTTGGTTCATTAATGACGGACAGTGGCCAGAGGCTGCATATGCCTTGAGGGATTTTCTGAAAATGTTCACATGGATTTTCACTTGAACTGAAGGTTTATCTTGGTTAGGTTTCTGTGGTTGAAAGTCAAAGGTCAGCGTCACCCGATGTGACCTCACAAAACTCACTCTTTGCCGTGTGTGTGTGTGTGTGTGTGTGTGTTCTTAAGAGAATCCTTTCAAATTCAGCACAGATGTCATCTTCTGCTCAGATTTGCGTGTTCATCGGTCAAGGTCACTGTGGCCTCGCAAACATGCTTTTAGCCTCTTAATAATTAAATTCCCTTTTAAGAGAACAAGCACATGGAAGGAGACTGATTTCGCATATGGTCATTGGAGGCATACAACCACTGGGCAGTAATTCTTGCTATGACTAATCAACAATGTTTTTTTTTTTTGTCCTCTGTGTTTCAGTCCTGCCGAGCCATACATGTGGCACCCCCGGCCTCATTCCAAATGGCATCATCCATGGTTCGAGGTACAACATGGGGGACAAGATCCGCTATAGCTGTGAGTCAGGGTTTGTTTTGGAAGGACACAGCATCCTCACATGCATTGTATCACCTGGCAGTGGAGCACAGTGGGACTTCCCTTCACCGTTTTGCAGAGGTAAGGGGCTATTTTGCTATTTTACATTTTTAGAACAGTCTTTGTTATAATTTCCGTTTTTAGCCGTTTGGAGTATTTCAATCAGAGGAGATTTTGATTGACGGGGGAATAAATTATTGCCATGTACAACTCAGAAAAGTGATGTGATATTAAGATCTTTTGGCACACAGACCTATCGCCATGTCCATCTGATTAGAGAGGGGATTGGCTGTGTGTGGAATTGGAGACCTTCGGGCTCCGGACACTGATGGGATGAGAGATTTGGAGGATCTGAAAGATGATGATAAACTCCGCTGGGCTCGATGTGGACACTGGAGGTGAAAGGGGTGGAGGAGGGTTTGCAGAGCATCTGAAATGACAGCTGGCAGCAAAGGGGAGCAGAACATATTTTAAGTTTCACAGCACAAGAGGATTGGCTGATTGAGGTCAAAGTGAAATCACCATCAGCTGATTATGGCCAGGGGGATAAAGAGTCTTGAGAAAGTAATTCATTCAGTCATCGTCTACCGCTTTATTCTCCGCATGAGGGTGACCGGGGGGCGGCGTACATCCTGGACAGTTCGCCAGTCCATCACAGGGCCACACAGAGACAAACAGCCGTTCACACAAGGTCAAATTAAAGTGTCCAATTAATGCATGTTTTTGGACTGTGGGTGGAAGCCGGAGAACCCAGAGAAAACTCATTGACACACAGATATGTAAACCCTTGTTCTGACAGGGTCGCAAACCCGGATCTTTTTGCTGCAAAGGCAACAATGCTAACTACTACACCAATGAAACAGTCTTTCTTAATAAGATTTAGCTAAACTTCATGTCTGATACAACAGGTGGCGCTGGTATACCAGGTTCCATGGGTTCACTCTGAACTGGGGAAACAAATGCCTCTTCTTATTTATCCATCGCTGATAATTGTATTTCTGCAAAAACCTCACAAGTAAAAGGAACTAATCTAATTGCTGCCGTATCGAGAACTGACAGACCTTAACACGAGGTCACATGCCAGGGGAAGATGAGGAGTGCTTGATTAAGTTTAGAGGCACAGATCGTCTGGCTGAAACAAAATAATTGTTTGAACCAGAGTCCAAGTCCAAAAATTCCAAAAAGTAAAGACCATTTTATGTTTCATTAGTTCAGTAGAGGGTTGACAATATTACCTTAAGGACTCAACCTCACATTCTGTGTGATTTTTTTTAATGGTTGTGTTTAATGAATATGCAGTTTATTTTGTTTTATTCATTTAATGTTTGCTCTTCATTAAAAAAACAAAACACGTTAGTGTGAAAAAAAATATAATGTTGTTGTTTTCTTGTTTGCTTATCTTTCATTGTATTGAAGAAGATTATGACACATGAATAGAAATGAGTAAGTAAGCTGTTCAAAACCATTGCTCCATTGCATCAAAACATTAATCAGACCATTACAATGTTATTTCATTTACAGCTTTCATGTAGAAGTAGTAGTTTTAGTATTTTTACATGATATTGATAAGATTATTGTAATAACGACACATATATCAAGCCAGTCTAGGCAAATTTCAAGATGAATGTAATGTGAAAAATACTGCTGTATTTTGGAGAGGTGCTATTCCATCTTAATCTCTCTCTCTTCTCCTGTCATCAGCGGAGGGAGCATGTGGCGGCACATTACGAGGCACCGCGGGTTCAATAACCAGTCCCGGTTATCCTGCAGAGTATGACAACAACCTGGACTGTACATGGTCAATCCTCGCTGAACCCGGGGACACCATTGCTCTCGTCTTTAACGACTTCCTATTAGAAGACAAATACGACTTTCTGGATATCAGTGGGACAGACGCACCAAGCATATGGTAAGATACGTTTCAAGGTGATGAATTGTGTTAAAAGAAGTCAAGTCATTTATATTATATACTTCCTTACAACAGTTATGGGCTGAAGCAGAGGTATTCATATATTATATTAATAACATTTTGGCGATTTAACCCAGACTGTGATAATTCAAAGCAAGTTGAATATAGCAGACATACTGGATACAGCAGCAGAGCGCCTGGAAGCATCCATGCGCCCATGTTAATTAAACGTATTGAGCATCAGGTCGAAGTGTCTGGTCTATTTTTAGTGCGCGTAATGAGCAAACCTGGCCAGAAAAAACACACACTCAGACCAAAATCATCCACCAATTAAAAACAGGTGTAATACAGGTTTGTGTTTCATTGCATATGGGGAAACTTCTGCAGAGAGATTGGCAACAGTCACCTGAGCAGGACGCAGATGCTAGTCATGGAGACAAATTGAGAGAGGATGTTTCCCCACATATGGAGTTCCTCATCACTGAATTTCTGATTCCTTTTTGTCTGGAAAGCGGGTAACTCAATAAAGGATAAATGGAGGTCCACTGGCTCAGCCAATGTGTCTTAACCCAACCTGAAGACTATGTCAAACAATTTTGTCCAAACCTTGCATCTCTCATCAGGTTCTGTTTGATCCTGTCACGCTCCAGTGAAGTCACCAAGCTCTGGTTAACACTTATCATTAGCCTCAAGGACAATGACTTGAGCTGATAGCCAATAAGCTACAGGCTTGGTACAGCCAACATAAAATGAAGTGTATCTGCGACCTGACACCGTCACTGTTTATGCTACTCTCACAAAAGTCTTCTGCCCCGTAGTGTCTCATCTGTCATTTCCTCTGCTGTATTTTCTTGTTCTCTTCTCCCGCTCTCTTTCTTCATCGCTCTCTGTCCTGGACATAAGTTGGATGCAACCAAATTTCATCCATTGTTGGATTTGTTTGGCTGTATAGAACTAGGAATCAGCTGATGTAGATAAAGTCCTTGTATTTGGATTCAATCCACAAAAATAAGTAATCAATTCACTTGTTTCGCCCCGCTGCTCTCAAGAATCATTAGTGCTCAATATTCCATGTGGGTTGACATTCGTACAACATAGCAACACTAATGGATGATATGCTACAGACCAATATTCACTGATGCAACAGATGCGATTGCTATTTATAACTCGCTGCGGTTTAATCAGAGGATTCTGTGCTTTGATAACATCTCTCTCCTATTAACATCTAAACTTGCTCTTTCTTCTGCTGTGCTATTGATGCTCTTTGAACGTTCCACTTGCTCGGGTATCCACTAACATGGTAGGAATTACGGTGCACACTGGTGTGCCATGTGGAATTATTATCATGAGAATTATGGCTTTAATCATGCTGTGCTTTAGAAATACATAAAAAAACGAGCTAGACCTAGCTAAAGAGCCTTGTTCCTCCAGCCTGACTTGAGCTTGTAGATAAGGCAGTGACACTCTTACATCCTGACAGGGGAAAACTCATCCTCCACCTCATCTAGTCTTTGCGGCGCCTTGTTGCCTTCATCCGTCTTCTCTTTGAAAAAAAAAAGCTTCTTATATTCATAGCCTTCAAGTCTTGCCTCAGTGAATTAGCCTGCTAGCTACTACCAGATGCCAATAATGACAACGCTCGTAACCAGCATGTGCTCCGTCTCCCTCTGTCTTGCTCTCGCAGTCGCACAAAATGCACATGTGCCACGTTTGTGCAGTAAATCTGCTGAATGAATGACACGTAGACGCTCAATTTATGAATAATACCACATCGCTGCTATAACAGAGGAATATGGCTTGGCCAATTCTCTCGTTAATTAGGGTTAGGCTATCTTAGTGACTTTATTGCTTTATTTATCGATTATTCAGAGGCCTCGAGCAACTCTTTTTCAAAAATGTGACTAGCTACAAAGCTACAAGCTACTTTTAATGGTGTTGTTAGAGAACTTTGGAGACTCTGATGTGAAATACGTACTGTTTTAAAGGTCTTTTAAAGGCACACTGGACAGGACGGAAGTGTGAATAATGTGGATGCAAATTATAATGCACCCTCTCATGCACATCAAATGCTATGTGAAGAAACTAATACATTATGAGGACAGAGGTAAAA